>NW_010106020.1:26325-102469 GCF_000699245.1 Pterocles gutturalis | reverse complement strand
GAAGGGAACAGGAAGAAACTTTGCATGTGTCCTGGACATTATAATATATAAAGTTTCCATGTGCATATGCCTCAGCTCTCTGCTTCTGTCTGTCTCCAGTTGCCTCTGTTTATCCCGTTCACCCTTAGGGATGTCACACAGCTGGTGTCAGGGCAGCCAAGAGTTCCTGAAATCCTTGCAACTTTGTGTTTGTCTGTACAGGTGGCTGGGATTTGAAGGCAACTTGATCTTGCATAGTGGTTATGATCATTTTTGAAACTAGGTAAGAGGCAGTATGCATACACTGCCAGGTATGAAGGAGACAAAGGTTTCTCTGTCGGCACAGCTGTCTTTTCACCAAACGCATTTCCTTAACAAGCCTCTTTCTCCATCCTAACAGTGTAACTGTGAGTGTGGAGCCCATGCCACACAAGGGACAGCTTGCCCCTGCCATCCCCCAGCATAACTGGAAAGATGAAAGAAGGATTCCTCCCAGGGAAGTTGTGCTAAGTGCACTTGTGCTGCCTCTGACATGACCTGTGTGGAGCCCCACCAAACCTACATTAATTATCAGCGCAGATTAGAGCCTAAGAATCCCACATTTATCTATCACAGTGACAAGCCCATGCACTCTGTAGGAATTTTAATAACAATTTGAACTTCATAAAGGGTGAAAAAAGATCTGCTCTTACCAAATATACACTACCCCCACAGTATTAACAGAATATTTCAGCAGAGGAGCTGGACACATGCCGCTGCTCATCTTGTAATCCAAAATGTTGACACTATTTTGCTGCGTAGATAGCCAAGAAAACAGCCGCTGCTCATCTTGTAATCCAAAATGTTGCCCCTATTTTGCTGCATAGATAGCCAAGAAAACAACTATTCATTTGTGACTAGATAGGGCTGGAAGTATTTAATTGCAAAATAATGTTTGTAAAAACAGGAACTTTTAATGTAGCATTTTAAGAAAGGAAGGCACTGGCAGAGTGACTGCCTGGGGTATGAGGAGGTATCCCAAACACCATGCATGTCTACGCACCAGTCTATGCCATCTGTCCTACTGGAGTAATCATGTTTGGTACACTTAAATAAACACCAGCCTGGTCAGAGATGTAAACCAAAGCATTCCTCATGCAAGCCCTACCTACTCAGCTACTGATTATTTCTGTATGTCCCATCTTCAATAATCTGAGGCAGACCCTGGCTACTAGTGTGTTCTCACAAGCATGTAAGTGTGATTCGCCCGAAAATCAATATGTACAGGGTCACCAGATTCACTACATGCACTGGTCACAAGCATTTAATACCTGAGTTCAGTGGTGAATCAGTTCTCCCAGCCCATCTGAGAATACCATGTACACACTCAAAATCTAGGTAAAAAGTTGGTAATTCTTATAAATAGTTTTCACCTGGCAGAGCTTTCCAGACACTACAGAAATGAAGTATGCATTCCAAGGTGATGTAAAACCATTAAAGTAGTATTGTTATCTTTCATATGTGAGGGATCTTATGAACGACCTTAGACTGTTTCTATAATAAACAGCAGGACAAACCCAATTCTTTTGGCTTGCTCTGTACACACAGAGGCTGCAAGCATCTAAAGATAGAAAGGAAAGTACTCCATAGGCAGAGTGCACAGTTACAGAATGCAGCAGCTGTCATTATAATGAGTTAAATATAGGCTAAATTCAGATGGTCTTTATTCAAACCTTGTAATGAGTGTTTAGATTCTCAGTGGAAATAGATGGGATGAACGTAACCTGACAGATCTTCCCCTGTCTTGCTCAGTTCAGTAGAGATGGAGGCATTCAGCCTGGGCACAATGTGCTTGTGCTTCTGAGAGCACTCCAGGATTTTCTGGCTTCTAAGGTGAAGCCACTGTGAGCAGTTCCTGGGCTTGGTTACTGCTTTCGCTCCTCTGGCTTACAGCACGATGATGAGGACAGGTCTGTCAACACAGCAATACAAGGATGTGAGCAAGCAGCCAATGGATAGTGGCAAGGCTGCACCCCTGAAGCTCACATCTCAAAAAATACACTGCTTTGTGCAGAAATGCAATGCCTTGGTAAACAACATGCACTTTGAGCCACAGACTTGTCAGAACAGACAAATCTGCTACCTGTCTTTCAGGTTTTCAGCTTAGAGGATGTTTTTGCCCATTGATCTCTTGAGAAATGGTTTGCTCTAGATTGAAGAGACATGTAAATGTTATGAAAATTATACATACCTTTTTTTCTTTTTCTGAAAGACAGCAGTAGGCATTACCTTAGCCTTGAAATGGTCCTGGGAAAAGTAGTTCTTACTTGGAAGATGGGGCTGAGGCTGTAGCAAGAGTAAGAGCAGTCCCACTGAGCTGGTGGAAAGTTTTCTTTTAGCAACTGCCAAAGCTCTGCCTTTCCTAAACTTTGTTGTTTGTCTTTCTGAATACATCAGGTCTACCCTAGCTACTCTTTCTCAGAGGTCCAACTTCCTTTTGGAGATTTTTGGCTTCTTTGATCTCTTTCGTTACTGTACAAGTGACAGGAATTGTCTTTACAAATTCTTTACTTGAAAATGAATGTAGAAGAGGAACACTTAAAAATACAGTCTTTGTCTCTGTTCTGTCTGTCCATTTGCTCTATTATTTCTCCTCTTGCTTTCTCTCCTCTTCTTTCCCTTGGCTCACATCAAACCTGCAGCATTACACCTGACACCAGTGTGGGACTGGGGAATGAGTTTTCAGAAAAGTTTGCTGTATGAAGAAGTTTTTCGAGGTGTTCTTGAAGTACCACCTTTACCTCTTCTTTCCCAGGGAAATGCCATAGCCCAGGGACCCTGTCTGCTTCCTACCAAGCAGCCTCCACCCTGCGCTTTCTCTTCCAGCCCCCCATCATACCAAAAATCAACACAATCTCTTTTATTTTGTTTTATTGCATTTCATTGCTAGTCAGCGTGTGTTATTACATCAGCTGCTAAAAGCCCACTGAGAATATTAACACCCTATCTTTTATTTTTTAATACAGTGTTATTCATGGTGATTTTCTGTAAGGAAAAAGCTACATTTTTTTTCTTTAAATTCACTCAAGAGTTTCCACAGGGGAATGGTCCAACACAATGATCAATCTGCTGGCATTCTGTCTCTGGACAGAGCTGTCAGGATGGGGTGTGAAATTCAACATACTGGTGCACACACACACTGTTATTCTAAAATGATACAAGATTTATGAGCTGAAATGTCAGTGTTCAGAGGTTAGCCTAACAATTTCCTGGGTCATTTCTACCAAAACAAAATGTCTGAGAAATAAAAAAAAAGCCAGTCACCAGAAAGGAATCATACATTTCCATATTCCAGTAAGAATTCCTTATTGTTGCGGTAGACAGTAGATCTAATTACATTCTGTTATTGGTTATTGGCACTCTGATACCATAGAAGCCAGCCAGGAACAGGGCCTCTGTGTACTAAAACTCTGGAAACAGTGTTTTGTAAACAGTGTTTTTAAATGGACAGGAGAATATGTAGGCAGAGAATAGCATGCGATTGTAGCAAATGGCAGGTTGGTCGTGAAGCAGAAAGTTTTGGAGAGGGGAAGCCAGATGGAAGTTGAAAGATGAAGTGAGGCTGAGAGGTTGGAAGAAGTGGTTAGGGATGACAGAGACTGAGTGTAACTGATGTGAAGATATTGCTAGAAGAATGGGAAAGTACGAGCAAACAGCCAGTTGCTCAGGAGGACTATAAGGGTGTTGTGAGGTTATGCAGGGAGAAAATTAGAAGGGCCAAAGCCCAGCTAGAACTTAATCTAGTTATTGCCATAAAATAAAATAAAAAATGTTTCTATAAATACATTAACAACAAAAGGAGGGCTAAGGAGAATCTCCATCCTTTATTGGATACGTGGGAAAACATAGTGGAGTAGGTTGTGAACCATTTCTGATGCGTGCACTCCTCCCTGCATCCTCTTGAAAAGGAGTTTCACTGTGCAGAAGACAATGGGGCACAGTGAGGAAGCATGTTTCAATCCTTTCAAAAATATTGTCTGACAACTGTTTAAGTCAAAATGCATGAGCACTCCTGAAATCCAGGACTTCATTGTCAAGATGCATGCTCCAGGTTGGCAAACTCTGGGTACATTCTCCTCTAGTTCATCAGTAACATATCTGTTACAAAGATAGTTAGTCTCTCTGTGCTCTACAAATGTATTCCTCTCTCTGCTCCTTCCTGCCTGGACTCCTTCAATGGCCTTCTTAAAAAGAGTTGTTCTAATTGCTTTTATTGGTTGTAAAGCAGTCTAGACCCAGGGCCATCTGGACACTTCACTGTAGTATGTCTAGCAATGGCAGAAGTGTGGCTGCAGACTCTTACAAAGTTGAACTGCAGGAAGAAAGGCAGGAGTGGTAAATTTACAATGCCTGTCTCTGAAATATGTTTTTCTCTGAGATACTGCAGGCCACATCTTGTTTTATATTTCTAATTCGTGCTTTGGTTATGGTGATAGAAAGATAGCAGGAAGTTTTAGTTCTGCTTTTGATCATTACCTGCTTTAGTAGTCCTTGTGCTCCAGTCCCAATAAAAGATACAGGCAAAAGATAATCCTATGGGTGAAGTAAACAACTAATGGTGTGGGCTGTGACTTCATTACGTGCAGTGACTCCTCATCTACCAGACACAAATTTGTCTCTGAATTCTATTTTAAGTTCATCTACTGACTTGTGGAATGGTCTTGAATATGTTGGTTTTATTCTTTGGATCACTTTCCCCTGCCTTTATATTTGAGCTGGAGGAAAGTATCTTTTCCTGCACAGTGCTGAGGTAGGATGCTAGTACTAAAAAGTGATGAAAAAAATATATGGATCCCAGCTTTTGGCATGTCATTTCTTCTAACTGGGCATTTCAGTCAGTGATGCTTACAGCTAATCTGCTTCAGGGAGAGTAACTTCAGTGCAGCAAACCTTTTGCTGATTTGTTCTTATCCACTGGTCTTTGTGTCTGAGTGTAAGATTAGAGTCTAAAGCTTACATGGGCTGGCTGTGGAGCACATCTTTAATCCTGCAAGTCAATAACCTCTTGCAAATTGGCATATAATTTAAGGGTTAATATTAACCTGAACAGTTAAATTCTGATCTTGACATGTCTGAAAGATCTTTTAAACATTTTGGTTTTATCCACAATGTCTGTTAGGCTGGTAAGGGCTTGTGAAAAATATAGCATCATCCTGAGGCAACTTCAAAGACAGGATCATGGTCTTGAAGTAAGTCTACCTCTAAAGAGAGCCCCAGGAGGTGTTGAGCCTCATGGTAGTTCCTGGGGTTGCTAGAAAGAGAAGGCACCAGCTCTAAGAAGGGAGAACATGTCAACACCAGGAAGAGATAATAATTGCTCCAATTTTAGAATCAAATGAAATGTTCAGGAACCACTATTCTAAAGGGTAAAACTATACCTGCCTGTCTCCTGCTAAAATTAGTATTAGTCACATACTTTTAATTGCAGTGAAGTGCACTCGAAATAAACCCCATGAGTCTCAAGCAATTACCTCTCATGAGACACTAGACAAATGGGAGCTGAAAGCATGGTTAAGATTTACGGAGCAGCTAGGGTTTCTCAGATGTTCTGTATGAAGCTGCTGATAAACACCGAAGAACATGTGAACTTTTCAACCATCAGCCTAAAAGTTAAACTCTTTCCTAAGCATTAATAGTGAATATCCTCCTTTTGTTATTGCCTTAATTTTTGGTCATATTGCTGTCGAAACTTCTCTGTGTTCCTGACAGTGCAGTGCTGAAATACCGAATCCTATGTGCCAGGTGATGCATCTCTGAAAACCTGATTTATATCCTAAAGAAAATCCTAACCTCAAAATTGTTTACGTTTGCAATATAAGGACTAAAGGAAAAGGAAGACAGAAATGCAAGTGCAACACAAAATAGCTTATAATACAGTGATTGTTGATCTTCTCTCTCCCCTAACAAATACATAGAGCCATTCTAGTTAGTGTTCTTCAGAATATCCTTCAAAACTCCTGTGGGCAACCTTGGGTGAAGCATCAGAGACTGAGTGTGAGGAGGGTGATGGATCTTGAAAGGCAATAGATAGAAATTCATGAGGGTACCTGTACATAGTGCCTCATTCCAGACATGAGGACTGTGCTACTTTTTCACTTAAGAGGTGCTGCTTCAAGGTTACAAGCAGGCTGGATGGAGGTGGCAAATTTAGTGTTATGTTGCTTTATATATTCAACCTTCACCTTTCAGGACTGTCAAACTATCAAATCAACCACTCTAATGCAATTAACATCTTTGTATTTTCCCTTGGCACATATATGTGTCATTGTGGCAATATGAACTGTTTTGAGCCATAGACCATACACCATACACCAGACCTTTCCCTGTGAAGGTGCTCCCTGCCCTCCTTTTACTTCTGCAGGTAAGCAGCAGTGGCTCCTGCAAAATGTTGGAGAAGGGTGGGAGGAGCAGCGGGACAGTTGTGGCATGGAGGGACACTTGTAGGGGTGAGACATTTTTCACCCTTTCCATTTTTCTGCCCGAGGGGAGCTGCTCACAGTGCAGTGCTGAAATACCGAATCCTATGTGCCAGGTGATGCATCTCTGAAAACCTGATTTATATCCTAAAGAAAATCCTAACCTCAAAATTGTTTACGTTTGCTGCTCTGTCTTCCTCCTTTTACTTTCCTTCTACTCTTCTGGGATCTGTATCCCATCTAAAATAAAATTCACTCCTTGTGGGCTAGTTACCTGAAAGAATGCTCTTTGGCTAGTCACCGTGTTTTTCTCTAGAAAGACTGCAATGTTGCAACCTTTAAAGTGTTAATATCTATAAGAAATCCTATGGTAAACACAAAATATGCTTTGGAGGCTTTTTCAAGAAATTCTTGCAGAGAATGATGTATGCTATTGTACCTAAGAAAGGCAAGGGAAGGCTGCTTAGCCAGTTATTCCAAACTAAGCAGAAACTGAAAACTGCAGTCTAGAAACAGACACAAGAAGTCTAGCCTGAAGATCTACTCCCTGTTTCCAAAGGTCACTGTTTAACCTTCCAATACCTAGTCCAACAACATATCCACTCTAGCCTTACAAATGCTGATGTTGTTATATTCCTAATCACTAGGGAAGTGTTCTGAAAACTCAACAGTATGAAGGAATCTGGATGCTTTATTCCACTGTGGGGGAAGAAAACAAAAGAAAAAAAAATGACAAAACAAAAAATGAAAGCCCAAACAAAGCTTAAAAAAGGAATATTGAATTTCTCCACCCTGCTAAGAGGAGATATTTCTAACATGAAGTTCAATTTTCTTTTTCTTGCAACATCTTTGAAAGTGCCCATGTCATGCAATAGATAACTAGGTCTCTCATTGATCTAGTTACACTAATTGTCTTTCTCTGTCTCAGTGCATTTCTTAATTAGATGCTGAGCATATACTCATAAATCCAGCCTTGCTGCTAGGTGGCACTTTTCTTTGCACCACCATGACTGCATTTTATTTTTTCCCCTGAATTACACTGATGAACAAGATAAAAGAGTTGGCAAGGTAAAATTTATTCAGGTACAGGGAAGTGATGTGGAATAACCATTATTAACCCATTCTTACACTGCCTGTGATAGGGGGATATAGGTGTAACTAAGAAGAGAGTTGAAGGAGGGAAGGAGCAATACATTCCAAATTCGGCCTCTGCAAGCTTCCTTTGAAATTGCTTAAGTCTGTGCCATAAACCTCTGTTGTCCTTCATCTGCTCCAATATCTGAGAAAAGCATATATATACATGGATCCCTCTTATGCAACATTTATTTTTTCTTGGGCTGAATACAGCTCAGCCAGAACAGAGGTTTGGGCTCGTTGTTGTTATTTTTGTTTCTTCAGTAGCATAATAAGCAACATGAAAAAATTAGTTGGTGCTTATCAAAAAGCCCTATGTGTGCTTTCTAGAGAGAGGAAGAAGGTTGGAAAGGGGTATATCAAGCCTAGAAAATTTCCAAGCCAGTGTTTCTATCTATATTTTCATAACACAGTATCAGTATTCACATTATGACTGCAGCAAGATCCATGCCTAGAGATTTACAAAAATAACATTAGAGAAACCTGCTGCTCTGTGAGAAGCTTGCTGCATATTCCATCTGGGTCTAGACAAAACACCCCGCAGAAGTGTGGTTTTATGGGGAAAAACAGCAATGTAAAAAAATCCTTCTTTACTCTGACCCATGCCCTTTATGTGTTCAGGATTGTCTCTCCCAAGCTTAGTAACAAATGTGAATGCTTACAGCTTTTTATATCTGTCTTCCCTATGGTACTTAATACAGTTAAGAAATAGGGGATGGATTTTGCACCTTCTTATGCAGCAATGTCAGTGTTCTTCATAAAACGTGAGATTTAAAATAGCACTGAGGCACCAAGAGAGATGGTTAGATGGCAGGGGAAGCCTGTCTCTAGTGGAATGGTTCAAACCACTGAAATGGTTTGGTGGCTGAAATGTCATATATATTTTTAAATATATTATTTAGAATTCTGCTGCTATGCTTTCAAGGGGTGTTGCCACCTTCTTTGATGTGGTGAGCAGGCTCTGGCTGGCAGCAAGCACCCACACAGCTGCTTGCTCACTCCCCTCCCCGCAGTGGGATGGGGAGACAATAGGAAGAAAAAGAGTGAGAAAACTCATGGGTCAAAATAAAGTCAGTGAAATCACTTATCAAGTACTGTCACATGCAAAACAGGCTTGAGCTGTGGAATTTAACTTAATTTATTGCCAGTTAGCATAAATATTTAATTACTGAGTTAGGTGTTTGGAAACATTCAGAATGCCTTTCCTCCCCCTTTCCCAGGCTTGCTTCACTCCAGACACCTCTCCGCTGCCCATGCTATGGCCGCAGGTCACACTCAGTCTCTTCAGTGCAGCAGCGAGTGGCACAGGGATTGGGGTCAGGGCACAGTGGTTTCTCTCTGCCAGTCCTTCTTTCTCAACGCTTTTCCTCTGGTCCTTCCCTGGTCCTCCATGGGCTGCAGTTGCTCCAGGGAAGTACCTGCTCTGCCATGGAGCACCCCCCATTCCCCCGACCTTATTATTCCCTCATTCCCTCCTCTCTTCCCTCCTTCTCTGCCTGCCCAGCATTTCTGCCCTTTCTTAAATAAACTTTCTGAGAGATGCCACCACTGTGTCTGAGGGGCTCAGCAGTGTCCTGTGGTGATCTGTTGGAGCCAGCTGGAACCAGCTGTGTTCAGAGAACACAGAAGAACAAAAGATTGATATATTGTTCCTAGATGTTATATGTAAGCCAGTGATATTTAAAATACATTTAGCTTCAGTCTCATTTTGAATACGAAGGAGCTAGGAAAAGTTAGAAAGAAATCCACAGTGACAAGTATAGGCAGCAGTGAGGTTGATGCGACCATACTGCTGATCACCAAGGAGCCCTGTGAGCCCAGTGCTGTGCCAGTCTTTCTGCACAGCCTGTTGAGATGGGCATCGCACCTTACTGAGGTATGTGCCAGGCTCTGGACCAGGGCTGGCTTGCATTTGACTGAGTGAACCTATGACTATCTGTACTGTCTACACTAGCATAGCAAAAATGTTTTGACTAAGGACATAATGAACGTTTGTGGCAGAGAAAAAATAGAACTGATATATGTGATAGTCTGTTTTAAGCTTTGAGTACAAAGACTGGCTTTTCTCTTGTTAAAATATTTTGATCTGGAGAAAGTGATTTAGAAGACAAGCTGTTTAGTTAGGGCACAGGCAGAGACAATCTGTTGCAAGAACTGTTGGCAGCATGGGACAGGGCATAAAGGTAAGAGTAGGCGAAGAGGACAAAAGAAATGTTAAAGAAATGTTTTCTTTGGAGGAGTGCTCCAAAACACAGAGCCTTGTGGAGAGATGAGGACAGTATGTTCCATGCAGGCACATTATACTAGCACTAAAAATATGGCATTGATCATCTAGCCAAAAAGGTAGACAACTTGCTTGGAGTCTTGATGATATTTGTCAGGAATTCAGAAAAGAAAATGTTTGGAAGGCGGGGGAACCATCTGAGCTCCCTGTGAAGCAGCAAATGTTCCAGTGCTATTTTTGGTTGAGTAGTACTGCATTTAGGGGAGTTTCTGTGAAATGGGAGGTGACACTACAAAACCTTGGAACAAGCATATTTGAAATATGCTGTTCATGGAAATATATGCGTTCCATATATTTAACATTTGGTCTAGTCTGATAAAAGTCTGTAGCACCTTTTGATCCCAGACTTGATGTCTCCTACTCTGTTTTTGAAGGAATGTGTATCATCCCTGTGGTCTCAGCTTGGGAACTTAAGAACCTTGTCTTGCCCTTTTGTTGTTAACAGTCAGATCAGAAAAATTGTGCCTGAGTTAATTCACCCGAAAAGGGCAGGAGCCGTAAAAGAATCCAGTTCATCAGATTTGTTCTGTAGGATCACAGAGAGAGAAAAGGAAAAAAGAAATAAATAGGAATTTCTTTTAACTCCTGAAATTATTGGATAAGACCAAAACTGATAAGACCGCTGTGTATGTAATAGAAAATAATGAAAAAGCAAGGTCACAATTATGGGTAGAGAAGATGCATAAGAACTAAATTCCACTGATAAGGGTGTTTTCATGAGAATATCTGTTCTCACTCCTCATGGCACTCGAGCAGGTTGACAGTAGGTTGTTTGAAATAATATGAACAAGATGATGACAGTGATGTTGCCAGTTCAGCACTTAGCCACCTTAAGAGCAAAATCAGCGCATTCATTAGTAAATGGAAATGGCCCCTCATAGGTGGTTATATCACAGAAAACTCTCTGTTCTTTTCTTCTTAAATTCCTCTTTTAATCTTCTCCAGATTAGCTCTAGGTAGATTTAAATTGAAGACTATTTCATTAGCAGGCACTAATTTATTTCTATTTGATTAATGTCTTACGAATTATCTGCTTCATCAATGTGGAGAGAACTTGTTGGTAAAACAAAACCAAAAAAACCCTAGAAAACATATCTTTTAAAAAGCATTTTCATTTTATTTAAACCGCTAGGAGATAAACTACTTTTCCTGGAGAAAGGCCTCTCTTACTGTTTTGACACCTACAGAAAATTTTGTGTTTATGCCACAGAATGGGCTCAGTGTATGTATTAGCCTGGCTGGAGTTGCTCAGCTATTTGCCAGTGTTTGGCTTCAGATTGCAAATGCTATTTAAAAGAGAAATTTGTATGAACCTTTTCAGATTTCTGAAAGTGTTTTTTATATATATATATGGTGTTATACATACGTATTTCTTTCTTTTAATAATGACTTTGTACAATATAATACTGCACGGGCTTAGGCTAATTTAGTCTCCTCTTGATACAACTGTGCCAAAACCAGAATGTAAAGGTGGCGTTTCCTTATTGTTGACAACCCGGCCAGCACAAAATTATGTTCTTTGTAGTACAATAGCAAGGCCAACTCCATCTGCAAAAAACCCCATGCAAACCAACCTTTATGTAATGTGCGGTTACTACAATGTCCATACTCCATGAATAATGACATTTATTTCATAGCATTTTTTTGGATCTATAGCAGTTATCCTCTAGTGTGAACGTCCTCTGAATGCACATCTAACTGTAAAAACACCCCTCTTCTCACTTCTATCCTGAATTTCGTGTGTTATTGTCCATTAAGTAATTCTGCTTCTGAGTCTTGCTTTTGTGCTTTTTTTCTGTAGCTCTAAAAATGCTGTGCCTGATTCACCATTGCTTTCTGACTTCATTTGTATCAGTGGAAGAGTAAGAAAAAAGTAGACCCTCAGCTGCTCCACTTTTGTGTGAGTGACTGAGGTGCACAATAACCACGAGTCAGGCCTTTCTGCAGATCTTCTCATTAACGTTGTTACCTTTTTTTACTTAAAAAAACCAACAACCTTCAGCTGAATTTATCACTCATGAACAAGTGGATGTCCTGAACATTTGGTACTGATTTGCAGGCCATTCTTTCCACTCCTGTTTCTACCATGAGACAAGACAATCCTGACACATACTGAAATGCATTTTAATGTTGCTATATGGGGACTGGAGGAAGGATTACTATGCATAGCTTTGCTTTACTAGTAGTGCTTGGCAGCTCCAAAGTCCTTTTTGTCTGAGGATTCCCAGTACTACACAGCACTGCATATGCCTCCTAACTTCCACTGTAGCAAGGTGTCTGCCATTTCGGAGGCATTTAGTAGAAGTGAACAAGTCACCTTGGCAAAACTTGTACATAAAACACAACTTTGTTAAATCCTCATCCCCCATGACATAAAGCAAGTGTGCCAATCTAAGGCACCGCGTAACATCCATGCAATCTCTTGCTTTCTCTTCTCTGCACATACAGTAAGTCTGAAATCCTGCCATTGTGAATGTGTCCATACCTTTTAAAGAAGCTAGATCATCCTTTAGTATTTTAGCAAATTGCTCAAAATTACTCTCCAGAAAAAGAGGAAATAAGAATTCCAGTCAGGTTTACATTTTTGTGTTGTTTTTCTCCTTGGTACTTCAGTGGCAGTTTTTTCCATTTCTTGTATTTGATTAATCTTATGTATGGCTAATTCTATTCAACTTTTTCTGTTCAGCCAGACACAGAAAACAATGCACACACACAAAAAGAAAAAAAAGTCAGTGTAGGGATCATCTCAAATAGTTTCAGAAGCAAGAGTACTTATGAAACATGGCGTATTTATGCTGCTACCTGGGTTCTAAATGCAGAGCATTCTAGGTCAGGTGAGTGCCTAATGAGGGTCGGACATTGCACCTCTAAAAGAAATGCTCGTGCTTTAGTGGAAACAGTAGTACTGCTCACAGGCTGGTTAGATATTAACCAGTTCAGGCTTTCTGTGTATTATGAAGAAAACTTCTGAGACCTTATTTCCTGTCTAGGCAATGTCCTAATCTGAAATGAGATCTTATTTCTGGGTTAAGGGAGATGCTTGATTTGGAAAACTAATTTGGAAATATGTGATTTACAGTGACCTCCACATTATTTTTCCCAGGATAAATACAGAATTTACACTGCCACTGTAATTACTCCAGAGTAAGATTTTTAGTAATTTCCAGGTTTCTCATGAAACTCTATTGAATTTTTAGTTTATTTATAGCAGAGAAAATCTGAAATAAATCTGCCAGAGTCAGTTGTGTTAATCCAGGCTTGTGTCAATATTACTGGAAACATAGTCTAAGTTTATAGTAAATAAATTGAGAGTTTATATGATCTAGGAGTGTGAAATGTTGCGATTAACACTGTTCATATTTGTATTCAGTTTATAGCAGGCAGTAAGACACATACTCTTTGTTCAAGAGCTTTCCAGTGTGGATTTACTTAAGTTATTTTGTCTCAGGTTGTTTGGTATTTGACATAAATCCTTAATTTCTGGAGTAAACTGATAATATAGGTATCTATTTTTGAAAAGGAGATTTAGCCTTCATATTTGATCTTTGAGGTCCCTTCCAACCCTAACAATTCTATGATTCTATGATTTGTGAATGAAAGACAGAAATCCTAAGTCTAGAAAACGCAACAAACAAATTATTTCTACATAAAATCTCAGGTTTTTAGAGGCAAAAAAGGGTTTATTTTCATTTTAGTCTTGCTTGTTGAATGCTTGGTGCTGGTGAGGCAATGTGGGTGTACATATACATGTATGGAGGTATGAATGTGCACTTTTTCTTACATCAAACCTGAACTGGAGTGTACTGAAGCCTTTCTGAAGCTCAGGACTGTTTTTCCAGGCTGTGTTTCTGGTAGGTTAGTAACTGCCTGGTGCATGGAAAATGAGAACCACAGTTTTCTGGGGCCAGACATAGAGGTTCACTATTACTGGGCCAGGGCTCTCACTAACGGGGAAGGAGGGTTGTATTCCACCTAGTAAGCTCACAGAAGGCAGAAAGAGACATATCAGATGACACCAGAATCATCAATCTGCCATTCACAATGGATATAATCCCAGAAATTCACTCAAAAATATTTTTTTTTCTTCTGTTATTTCCTTTTTTTCTAGAAAAAGCAAGTGAGTCAAACAAAGATCCGGGTGATCTCTACCATCCTCTTCATCCTGGCAGGCTGCATTGTCTTTGTGACCATTCCTGCAGTTATCTTCAAACACATTGAAGGATGGACAGCCTTGGAGTCCATCTACTTTGTGGTTGTCACTCTGACTACTGTTGGCTTCGGTGACTTTGTAGCAGGTGAGCAGCTTCAAGACTAGGTGCTGTGCACAAGGGCCTTGGCTCATAGAATTTTTCTGGTGCAGAGAGGAGGCCTTTCACAATGTATTATATTTCAGTGAAATGATGCCAGGTGTTTCTGTTGGGGTTACTGTGCAGTAGGACACCAGGTTGGCTTAAGATCCAGGTGCCTTGCCACCTGCAGATGGCAAGCTTTCAGCAGTGTAGATAACGGGAACCTGGGAAGTCCTGATTATCCTGTATTGTGCAATGAATTATGCACAAGTCAAATGACTTTGCCATTGAATTCAAGATTTGTATTAGCTCATTATAGCTCAATCTGAGGCTGACTGGAGAAGCAAGTAGCCCAAGTGATGACTGAATGAAGCTCTTCCAAAGCAGGGCTGAGCCATAGAGCTGGAGAAATCTCTGGTCAGGTGCAGTAAGTAGTAGGCTTCATCTACAGGAGCTGCGGCATTTCAAAAACTGCGTTTTGTTCTTTAACCTTGGCAGAAAATTTGACATTGCAGTTGCCTTGTTAAGGAAAACTCAGATAGAAGGAGAAGGACTAATGGGGTATGCAACTCAGTGCTAGGAGGATACTCTCCAAGATTAATACAGTAGTAGCAGGAGCTATAAATATCCATCCTTATCAATTTCCAACAAAGGAGTCAAGGTTGTTGGCTGGAGAGATTAGAGGTTTGTTGTTTGGTTTTTTCCACACAACTGCTAACAAAAAGGTAGTTAAGATAAGTGGATTTTTTTTTTTGTTTTTTTTTTTGTTTGTGTTAGTGCATGAGCTCTACCCGTCATTCCTGTTAGGGTTTCTCATTAAGGGCATTAAGATGCCTGTGTTACAAATGGCCATATTATGCTACTGGTTTGTTACTTCCTATAAATCAGTGAAATACAAATGAGTTAAAAACATCAAATGAAACTACAGGGATGTATAAAGCTTTCTTTGCTGAAGAGCTGCAGACAAGTCTGTTAGTAGAGACAACTCTAATCCTCCTTTTTTATGACATAGTGGTACAGAAGACATGAATTATTGAGGGAAAAAAGGTACTGAACAAAGAGAGCCTCAGATACGAAAAAAGTAGCGTTTTACGAGCATTCAGACACAGGAGTGATTGTATGAGCTTGGTCCATTTTAAATACTTAAATGTGAAGAGAAGCTCACTGATATTCTGTCTTTGTGGTATCACAGTGTGAAATAAAAATAATTTGCAATATTTTTCTATAAGCATATAAAATTGCAGTATTGTTTTCTTCAATAATATAATACTAAGAAAGCTCTGAATATTAAACTAAGTTATATCCAACATGATTTGGAGAATACATTCTACAGCTGGGTGGCTACTAACAACCAGGATTTTTCAAAAATCAAAGGGAGGACCCTGAATGAGAAAACTTCAGAGGCGATCTCATGATAAGTGTTTAAGACAGGTGATCACCAGGAGATTTGGGTTTTATTGCTGGTTTTGAGGCAGATTTTCTGTCACTTTTATTTTCTTTCACTTTACTCTCAGTATCTCTGTCCCTTCAACATCAGATCAAACATACTACATCATATTGGGTAAAATAGCATTAATGGAGCTACGCTGATTTATTCCACCTAGAATGTGTCCCTTTTTGGCAAACTGGGAAAGTTTTTGTACTACTGTTGGAGATACAATTGTGGATGGAGCCTGTGGATGAAAAAATGAATTAATATCTGATAGGCTGAAAAAAGTGGTCTCATACTTTCGCAGTCTCCTGATTAGTCAGTAAGATAGACCTAGACAATCTGTTCCATAGCAAGCTTCCTCAGGGACACGTATGATCAGAAGAGCCTCATTGTACCATAGCAACAACAGCCCCCACCTCCCATTGTTGCACACTCCTAAAGACTGGAAAAAAGAGTGTGATTCATGCGGTCCATGGGGAGAGATTAACATCAAAACCAATATTTGGGTCTCTGCCAATTCTCAAGTGCCTGACCTTCCATGGGGATGTTTGAACACTGTATGTACACTCATATCAAGTCTGGATAAAATTAAAGTCATAGGAATGTCTCAGATTGCAGAAAGCTCAGGGGGAAATGCTGAACTGTGTTGTTTGGTCCTAAAATCTCTCTGTAGTCATACAGAGGTACAGGCTGGTGTCTAGTTCTCGTCTAGCCAAGGCTGGGGTCCAGGAAATACATAATCCTCTGCCTGAGTCCCCTGGTAGGCTTGCTCTTCATGCGGGCATTTACACAGGTACCACAAAGGTGGTGTTGGTTTACCTGCAACGAGGGATGTGGCTGTGACCACGGGGCTGTGCAGACTCTTTGCTGCTTGCTCTCTTCAGCTCAGGGCTGTGCCTGCCTCTCACTGGCTCTCATTCTTGAAGTGCCGATAGGACTGCGAGTCTCAAAAGTGAGTTTGTGGTTGGTTTCTTTGGAAAAGTTTGTTGTATTCTGCTGTAGGCAGCAGCCTGGCTGACGCTGCACTTATTTGAGGCTCTTCATAGTCCATTAGATTTGCCAAATGTCGTACATACTTGTTTTACCAGCTCATCCTGAGACTTGCATGAAGGCCGTAGAGGGTATTTGTTGCTTCATTTGATTCATATCTCATCTCAAGTCACTGTCCAGAGAATGCACCTCTATAACTGATAACCAAGCAGACAGTATAGCCTTATTATCAGGGCTGATGCGTGGTTGCCTTCCTGTCAGATATCCTAATTTGGAGGGGAAGACAAAGCAACTTTTCCTTCTCCTGCACATAGGTCTCTCAATCCTATAGCTAAAACAGAAAAAAATATGGAAACTCTCTAATGTGAGGGGGCTGAAATGTGAAGTTTCTCAACTACCAGGCTGCAGGCAGTTCAGAATAAGGAAGACCACCTGCATTAAAATTTTTTCTTGGAAATGTGTTCATGCTGTTGCAAGTACTGTCAAAGCACGTATTTCAGGCTTGCTTCAGAGTATGAGCAATATAAAGAAAAGTGTTTATGAGGTGCCCTGTAAGGTCACATAGCAGCAGAACAACAGGTAATTTTTTCAAGAGTCTTAAATTAAGAACAGACTGTGTTCCTCCCATCTGACAGACCTCTCATCTTTTATTAAAACTACAGTGCTGTTGGTCAAGAGTCAAGAAATACTTTCAGGAATTTCTCAGAATTGCAGATGTTTTGTCATAATTTTGGCATCTCATGATTCTTAAGCACAAGTATATGCTTATTTCAGGAGGAAATGCTGAAATCCATTACCGGGAGTGGTATAAACCCTTAGTGTGGTTCTGGATCCTTGTTGGCCTTGCCTATTTTGCTGCTGTCCTGAGTATGATTGGAGACTGGTTAAGAGTCCTGTCCAAGAAGACGAAAGAAGAGGTATGGCTAGTCATTTCTCCATGGTTTGTCATTTTATAAGAGACCTTTAAGTGCCCAATTCCTGCTTGTCTAAAGAAGGATGCCCTTCTCCATGACCAATGCTCAATATTTGTCATGGATTTCTCCATCGGCTGCCTTCGGTATCCGGTTAGTTCTGTCTGATCTTTTGTTCCTACACAAAAGGAAATAAAAAAGCAACTGAAGCAGCCTAGCTTGTTACACCTCTATCAGTACTACCAAATACAGAACACATCAGTAGGATTGCAATTATGGAATAAGAGAGGGCAGCCTTCACTGTGAGACTAGCTACAAAACTGTGATAAAAATTTCTCTTTACAAATTAGAGATGCATGGGTTTTGAAGACGTTAGTTGGCTCTCTTCATTATGTAACAAGAATCAGCCTTTAAACAAGGGTTTTATATTGAGTTTTCCCACCTTTTCCTATGCCAGGGAATATGGTTCTGAATGAAGGTTTAGATTCAGGTCCCTTACTGAGTACCATATTATTAAAAATTGAAGCAACTGAGTAGTCAGCATCAGGGAGAACATGGTTAAATTCACTCAGAACATGCCCTCTGTGATTCAAAGACAGTATTGCTAATGCTTCACTCTAAGGGTGGAAAACAGAATGCAATTGCCAAGACTTTAGAGCTGAAGCCTATTGTGGAGGATGTTAATAATAATGTAATTTCAGTTTTTAAGGCAATCTCCTACATTACTAGCAAAGCTAACTTGGCAGGGTTAGCCAAAGAGCAGGTGTAAACAAAGTTTGGCAGAGAGGTGGTGCTGTTTATAATTTATGAAGGCATATGTGTTACTTGAAGCCCTGTGCATCCCCTGTGCATGTCCATTAATAAAGGGGGCTTCACAGAGAGTTTGGCTGTCAAATTGATCATCAGCAGGCACCTATAGGTGGGAATCTGATCTCTCATGGTGGATGTGAGATGCCTGTTGCCACAAGTCATTCCGTTCTAAGTGCACACGTGCTCATCTTTCCTGAGGAACCAAAGATGACGTCCATGTGGATGCAGAAACTGCGTTCTGGCTACAGCAGCCCAGCCAAACCATTGACCTTCGTGGGCTCCTGCAGACATCATACTCCTGAATCTGTTCTCCTTTAGCTGAACTTTGGAAAAGGCCTGTGTTGACTGAGATATTGCTTGGTCATTTATCTCCTTTTTCCTCATTTTGGAATAAATATTTATTCAATACAGCAGCCATATAGGTGCTTTACTCTTAGCGATTATTCTACTCTCAGGTGCAAAGGAGTAAAACAGAGCAAAGCAATGAGACATTTAAGGACATGCTCATGGTGCCCACACAGAGTATGCGTTGAAAACCCCTCCAGCTGGCTTGAGAGGGTGATATTTGGACAGTTATGCAATGGACACCTCCATTAAAGACAGCTACATTTGTCCTTGAGAATGAGCCCTAGACTGAATCAGTCAGAGGTCCACTTGAAATTGTCTGATAAGTATTTCCAACATTTGTGGCACTGAACAGAATTTTCAGTGGGACTGAACAGCTCCATCCATGAGCAATATGGGAAAATACATTGCTGTATTGCTACACTGGTTATTGTGATGTTCTGAAGCACATTGTTATAATTATATGCGATTAATTTTGCCCATTCCTGACTATCTATGGCTGACATTACAAGTCAGGAGTTTTGTTCTTAGCCAAGGAGGGATTAGCACGAACACCTCCCATTATGTCATACAGCTATAAAATGTGTGGGGTGGCAAAATGTGAAACAGGCAGACAAGTTATATGCCACATAAGCCATTAGCTAATCACTAGTTGGTGTGTTTAGAGCCTGCCCAGTATAACTACTTCACTGCTGAAATTTGGGTCCAGATGGATGCACTGGAGCTGGTTTCCAATTTTATGCCAGTGAAGAAAGTGCTTGTGCTGCTGTTCTGTAGGAAAGACTGTTGATTCATTTTACTTTTTCTAAAATTAATTTCTCCTTCTTGTTGTTGTAAAGGTTGGAGAAATAAAAGCCCACGCAGCGGAGTGGAAAGCGAACGTGACAGCCGAGTTCAGAGAGACACGGAGGCGGCTCAGCGTGGAGATCCACGACAAACTTCAGCGGGCAGCCACCATCCGGAGCATGGAGCGCAGGCGCCTGGGCCTGGACCAGCGAGCCCACTCCTTAGACATTCTCTCTCCAGAGAAGCGCTCTGTCTTTACTGCCTTGGAAACAGGACGCTTCAAAGCCTCATCTCAGGAAAGCATCAACAACAGGCCTAACAACTTACGCCTTAAAGGGTCAGATCAGCTTAACAAGCACGGGCAGGGGGCATCTGAGGACAACATCATTAACAAGTTTGGATCATCTGCTAAGATGACCAAAAGGAAAAACAAAGACCTCAAAAAGACCATCCCTGAGGATGTGCGTAAAATTTACGAGACCTTCCGAAACTACTCCTTGGATGAAGAAAAAAAGGAAGAGGAGACGGAGAAGATGTGTAATTCTGAGAACTCTTCTAGCACTGCAGTCCTGACCAACTGCATCCAGCAGCACTCAGACCTGGATAATGGAGTGATCCCCAACGAAACCAAAGAAAGGGAACAAGAAAACAAAGCATTACTTGAAGACAGAAATAAAATGTAAAAGATGCTTGACTTGAATTAACAATGTTAGTGTTTTTATATACGTATATATCGAGACACGTGCCTTATACAGACTCCTTCTTCAGTCTGAATTATATAGCATCTAAGAATATTTCACTGTGCCATAAAGACTTAAGCTTGCTCTGCCAAAACAAATCAGAAACACAGCACTGAAGAATGGCAACAGAAAGCTACGCACATGGAAATTTCAGCCTGTATAAGATTACCAGGGCAAGACACAAAGGAAGAGATTGAACCATGGCAATATCACCAGAGTGCTCCTACCATGGCATGACATTAGACAAAAGGCAGCTATGTAAGAAGAGCCTTTGAAAGGGATGAAAAAGAGTGTATCTTTGTAATGGAATATGCACCCATGAAGCCCTTCCCTGGTGATCAAAAAGAGGAGAAATGATTGGAGTGAACTAGAAACTTTTAGTAAGGCTTAGTTTACGTTTTGGCACGTGATCCAAGCTAGATTTTTTTTTTTTCATTTTTGAATCAAATGCATTATCTTTCTAAACTCCAAAAGAATGTCCATGGACACAGCCACCAGCTGGGTGCTGGTTTGAAGAATCAACACTGACATATTTGAGGGTCGGATTGCTCTTTTCATTAAAAAAAGAAAAAAATCTGTGGGTATTTATCTTAACCAGTGACAAAAAAAAAAGGAAAAGAAACAAATGGATTTTTTTTCTCATGTAGGAAATATTCAATGTAAAGACACAGCAAGAAGGTGCATATGAAGAAAATGCAACATCTCATGCTATGTTGTTTAAAAGAAGAGAAACATTAAATTAATGATGTTTGGCTAGGTGTATAAAACAGTGGGCCAACTGTTTTTTTTTAAATAATTTCTCACTCACACTTTCTACCACTGAAAAAAACCGTTCAATTTTAATGCTGTAAGACCATGACAACAGAAGGAAAGCTATAGCTTTTGCATGTCAGCAAACTGCTGTTCTTTGTAGCTGAATCTGAATTTCTAAAAATAGACATAAGAGCGTATACGCTATTCAAATGAGGGCCAGGGCAACCACAGAATCTCAGGGCTCTCTGCCCCTTTTGATGGGTTTGGGTATAGACATAAGCTGCAGTCATAATCTCAGAAGAAAAAGAAAAAAAACAAGTTTAGGAAAAGAAGTTGAGAAAAATATGGTGGTAGTCTTTTAAGTGCTTATAGCTTTAAGTGCCATTAATGCTGTCATATTTTTTAACTTTTTAAACAAGAATTCTGAATTATTAGTTTTATTTCCTTTCAGGTACTATCTTTGTTTGACATTTGCTCTCTCTTTTATTGATAAACTCTAAACATGAGCTCTCTGCATTTCTAAACTAAAGTGAAATGTAACCAAACTGTGGGGATTTGAAAAAAATCTTTTGTGGTGTCTGGACATACAGATATAAGAAATACAAATGTCCCTGGACTTCATAGTAAATATTCAAAGAAAAGGCTGCAAAATCATAAATGGGAATTGCAAAACATGCTAAATTTTTGTAGCCTCAGCCTGTGGGCTACTGTGTTTGCCATTGCAGATAGAAGGTTTTGCATGCTGGAAATGAGACCACATGATTCCACCAGCAACGCTTTCCCTGCGCCTTCACAAAATCAAAAAAATTCCTGCAATTCAAACTGTAGGCTTATAGGTAAAGTAAGCATGAATGTAGATGGCAGAGACATACCAAGTCTTACAAATTAGTCAAACATACAGACACTCGCAGGTCATACAGACACAGACTTTTGGAATTGTGTGCCCATGTCGGCATACACAAAAATGCACGCTTCATTTTCAGTGGTAGGTTCTGAGAGTTTATGCACAAGGAGCCAACTCAAAATCTAACTGGTCCCCAGAATACATGATTGCCATGGCTATGAACAGAAGCATGGCATTGTGAATGCAAATTTTGAGGATGCATATTTGCATATCTAATTGACTCTGATTTGCAGGAGTGAGCCAAATTCCACTAGTGCAGAGGAGGAAATAAGTTCTTAGTATGTTCTGTCTGATGGTCCACTTCACTTGAAATATCATATAATCTTTCTAATTTTGTACCTATCTGGAAATCAAGGATGAAAAAACAGTGTTTGAAAAATTTCAGGTCATTTGGGATTACTTTGACTCAGTAAGATCCAACAGCAATTGAATTCTCCTTAGTTCACCCATGAATCCCTTAAGATGCAGGGCTGCACTCTGGCTTTAGTTTATTGGAGACAGGGCAGTAAGTCCAGTCCCCAGGGAAGGTTTAATCTGACTCAAGAGCTGCCGTGGCTCCTGGAGGCCTTTGTGCCATGCAGCCCAGTGCTCAGCTTCACAATGGCACAGACAGCAGCTTGTGGCCATCCTTGGATCCCATCCTTCTCAGGCCACAGGCAGATACCAGCAAGATGCAGGTCTGTTCAAGCATCAGAGTCCTTTAGCTCTCCTGTTGCTCGTGGTTTTGGGCAGGCCTGAGATGAAGTTCAGCCTCAAGTGCCACACGTGAGCAAATCTTCTGAAGTCTCACTCAGAAATACAGTGAACCATGTGCTAATTCTGAAGTGCCAGGATGGATGAAGCATATCTGGAATGTACCACGGTTTTACGTTGTTCAGATCTGGGGTTTTACTGTGGCCTGGTGGGAAGTTAGGAGCGATGGCCACAGTTTAGGTTTGCTTCTGAATTCCAAACAAAGTTCAGAAGTGGTCAGGCATGCGATTTGTGTCCTGGGAATTAAAGTACTGCCTGGTCACATTGTCCTGCCCTTTGCTTGTATGGAAGGATCAGGCACACAAAAGCATCTCACCTGACTCTGAGAGCATACAAAACATACAGATTGTGCTAACAGTTCTCCCTGGTTACCGAGTGCCAAAACCAACATCACGCATGCAGTGTTATTTGTTCCTCAACTGAGTTCTTGCAAGAAATGCTTGCCTGTAATGGAAAAGTCCTGCACAGATGCACAGGAAGCTGTAAGGATATGGGAGATGCGTTTCCTGTATGTGGAATATAAGCCATAGTCACAGAGAGTGTATTTCTGCTGATTAGGGTCAGGGAAAGCAAAAGTCTGTCTTGTAGGACTTGTCTGTGTGAGCAGGGAGTTGGACAGCAGGCAAATAATAGAAAACAGGTCAACATGGACAAAGTGACTGAGGATGCAAAGTTTGGTGACCAAATTGAAAACTGTCAGCTTTGATGGGATAGAAGGACAAAGAAATCTTGGCATATTTTTAATCTCTGAACTTTCTGAGTTCTCAGTCTGTCCCCTGTCCAGATTCTAGCTGATGGTGTGTATGTCTCACTTTAGTTTCTGCCTGGCCATGCCATGCAGGAGTCCGTGGCTGACATTTTATCAGCTGTGTCTTCAGCAGCTCCTGGTTTGGGTTATGGTAGTTTCAGGGACAAAGCAGCATGCTGAATAAACTCCCAGTGAAATACAGAACAGAGCATTTGATGACCTTTTACATGAAATCAAAATGCTGTCTTTCATTCCTCTCCATTTCTGTGTCTGTGAAACTTGCTAAGAAAGCTGCCAGTCTGCTACTGGAGTAAATATTTTCTTCTATATGATTGCCTATTAAATACCTCAGTATATATAATTTTTATTATAATATGGGAAATAAAAATGGTGTATTGCATAGGGGGTGAGACAGAAGTGTCTGACAACTAAAATGACATTTTAATGTCCTAAATTGCTTCTCCCCTTGTAAAGGCTGTCCCTTGGTTTAGGTGTGTGCAACAGCTTGGGAGAGAATCTCAGTTCAAACATCAAGTATTTTTATAGCGAAAATTATCTTCCTTTGGCATTTAATAATACTTATAAAAAATTGTGATGTTATTTCTAATGAGGCTCTTTCACCATTATTGAAACTTTCAGCAAAAGATAGTCTGAACCATATCCAAAACTCCTTGCTCTAAATTATACACTTTCACAGCAGCCTGGAAATTAAGTTTAGCAAAAGGGTGACTTACTTTAACTCTTAGATCCTATTCTGAGCACAACATGACTTGACATGGGAATTGGGACCTGAAAGAACAAAGGAAACATGGATTTTCTGTAGCTGCAGCCCTCACACATAGAGGACGTCTCAGCTTCTGTTTTTCTACAGCTTTCAGCTCTGCAGTCCCATTTTCTACTGTCTTGTGCAGGAGAATTCTGGTATGCTCCTTTGGGGATCCTCCTGAACAATTAACTGTCACTGAACTTGTGCAGCTTTTGCATGAGTGGTTTTGAAAAGATTTGTAACTTCATCTATGTGGCAGTCTGTGAATTACATTATCCTTTATTAGGGAACATTATTTCTAATAAATGTTATTAGAAATAATAGTAAATAAAAAACACAGTAATTTATATTCATGAAGTCTGATTTTGGTTGTTGCTGTGAAATTACAAATCATCTGAGCTTCTGCTGTCTGGCTTTATGATGTCTCTAGTACAAGTCTGCTTCTTCCAAAGCCATTTAATGGGCTATGCCAGAGATTTTCTGCAAAATTCTCTAACCCACAAGAAATGAAAGTATGTCTGTGAGTTCAGGGTGTTAAATACCCTGTCCTTAAAAAAACCTGCATTTTCCTGAAGAATTGCTGTTTATGCTGTACATGGGCTGTTTGTTTGCCAGCTTTGGTTTTCTCAGGGGCTTATTCGTGTTGTTGGTTGCATGATGTCTGCTAGTCTCACTTTGCCCCATCATCCACTAAAAATAAACAACAGGCGAAGACCAAGCTTTATGTTATGTTGCGTACTAACCCAGAACATGAAGTCTTCTACTAAACAGATATGTATTTGAAAGGTGACTGGGAACTGCTTCATTCTTTCCTGTACATTTATTTGTTCTGAACTATGTTTTGTCTAATCTAAGGGCAAAACCTGCTGCAGTCAAGTCGGTGCAGTGAAGTGGTGCTAGCTTGTTGTTTTTAAGCTTTTTAGAGAAAAGACTTGCTGTTTAACTCCTCTCTGCAGTGCCATTCGCACTTACTGGGATGGCATTATGTCAATACTAAATACAAATAAGCCCAGCTTCAGAAACAGCTCCCTAGGCAATAAAATATAAATGAAAACATAAAGCAAATCAACACAAATCAATGAAATGCAAATAAAGGCTTGTAGATTAATGTATGAAACTAGTTGCTTGAAATATATCAGCAGAAAAATGCAAATCTCAAAAATCCTTTAGGTTGCCTAATTCTTCCCAAGGTCCCCATCTCCTTTCGTACCAATAACAGTTGCTCTCCTTAATGCCGTTGCTGAGCTGGACCATATTTTTTCCTCCTGCCAGTGCATCTTGACTCATGCTGTTGGAATCAATTGTGAAAGCTGATTTGGGGGTGCCCTGACGTAGCTAGCACATGCTCTGTGAGCTGGATCATGCTGGGCTGAGAAGGTCTCTCTAAAGGCAGGTCTTATCCACAACACTGGTGAGTTCCTAGGAACCAGTTGAAAAAAGGCCCGGTGCAAGCCCGTGCACATGCCCACCCTTCACACGGCCCATGTCATCAGTTCTTGCACATGGATTTAGTGGTGATGCCTCCCCCCTCCGTGCAGGTAGATGTGCACATCTCTGCTCACTCATCTCTGGTTATAGGTCATGTCTAAGCTGAGCCTCATCACCAGGAAATCCCAGTGCTGCTGCTTTTGGGGGGAAAGCAGATGTTTCTCTAGCAGGTGGCCTTTTGAGACAAATAGGGTCTGCTTTCCTTGGCTGAACTCCTTTAGAGCAAATCACAGGCAGGTGATATTTAACATGTGAGAGGGAATACTTTAGTCTCCCAAATACATTCCACCCACACACTCTTTTTTCCTTGTGAGAGCTGGGTGCTTAAAAAGGAAAGCTTACGGTGCCTGCTGTGAGAGGTAAGCCAAACATACCACCTTTCAGCCTACCATTTAGGAGTTTCTCAGATCCTGGAGTCATGTAGTAGCTATAATTAGAAAAAGGCAGGATTTGTATCTGGATCACAGCTTCCCAGAAATTTCAATTTATTCAGGCCTGTTTTAAACTGATTTTTTTCCAAGTTCTAATAGAATTTGATCTAGACCTTGTGGACAGGGCTGAGAAACCATGGTTAGTTATTTTCAGCCTTGCATTTGAAAAATAACTTTCATAAAATTTGGGGAAACATTTCTGTGGGATGCTGATTTGCTGTTTTTCCTGATCAAATTGTAGTATAAGCAATCAGTAAATCCACTTGCAAATATGTTCTATCTACTCTCTTGTCTCTGTCCCTCTTTCTCTCTATCTGTAAGATTTTATGGTGCTTTAGAAAGGCTTTTTCAGAAAAGGGACAATTTCATAAATGTCATTACCAAGGTACAGAGCAGAATGTGCTTGTACCATCTTGATAAGTTTTGCTGCTATTGTCTTTATTTTATGATGTAATGTTTTACAAAGGTGAAAGAAAATTTGCAACAAAGACCTTCTGGATGATGAAAATGCTTTTCCTGTTGTTTTTTTTCTCTCTCTGTTGTCCTATTATCCAGCAAGGGCAGAGAACCTGTAATTAATCTTCCCTTTTGCGTATCCCTGTGGAAAACAATGCATTGCTGATAATCTCACTGTTTACAGATCTTTGTCCTTGTTTTTGCCCCTCATACTTTTTCTCTTCGGTTGACCATACAGATTGCAGTGTTTTCTGGGTCTCTGCTTTGGGAAGCAGTGGTGCTGGGCTGGTTTCAAAGGAGCAGCACAAACTTCCAGCCATACCTCTACTCGTACTGAACCACACTTCTGCATCTGGTGACCAGTCAGTAGGGAAGCAAGAAGCAGAGCTTCAAGGAGTCTCGGTCTCTCTTTCCTAGTCTCTCTCTGTAGAAATTATTTGCCAGGATGTCTGCAAGAAGTTACTAATGCAAAGAGGATGGAGGAGGTGAGCTTTTGGACCTTGGGAAACACAGACAAGGTTGGGGTTCTTTTACTGTGAATTCTTTTGTCTTTTTGCAGCTTTTTTGGTTTCTTCATGTTGGCTACCTTCTATGTGAGGCCTCAGTTTCTGAGGGCTGCATCTAAGACTCTTGCTGAAACATGATTTGCTGTTATGATTTTTTGCATAAAACCAACTATTTTTAAAATAAATTGTTACATGCTAGAAAAAAATTAAGGTTGCATTAAAAACCAATAGATTCAGAACCCACATACTAAAACTGAATAGCGCAGGAAGGAGGATCCCCCACAGATTTCACAGCACATTGCTTGGGCTGGCAGGCGTCAAGCTGCTTTCTGGCAGTTTTAAGTCATTTCCATGGAGGACTCTGGAGACTTTCCCCACTGCAGGAGACTGCCTCTGGGTCATCCCTTCCTGCCCTTCTGCCCAAGGTGGTGGTGGTTTTCTTGATGGTGCTCTATGGATGGTGCCATTTCTTGGGCAGAGGCCCTTCCTCTCTTTTGGGAAAATGTCGTTACTGAACCAAATTTAAAGAGGATGGATGGATACCATGAGTTTGACTTGCAGTAGCTAGCTAAATTGACCTGTGCCACTATTTCATTCTAAGTATTATTATATAACTAGGAAGAATATAGCAGTAAAATAAGGTTGTATTATGTTCCAGACCATGTTGGGACTGTGAATCTTGGTTGTGCACATGAAAAACTTATGATATCCGCTCTTTTAAACTGAACCACTATGTGCCAAATAGGTTAATTGGTGAGAGTCCAAAACGGCAGTCCCTCTCTCTCATTTAAAAACATGAGAATCACTTTTTAAAAAAAGAAGAGTGTAAAATGAGCAACATAGTCCTACTTTTTAGCAGAAATCTGGATATTTCTTGAGGTGGGCAACTGACTTTCCTGTTCAACCAAAAGCAGGAAAAACATTAACATTGTAATTCCTGTGGAAAAAAAAAAGGAAAACCAAGAAAAACAAATGAACAACAAAAAACCCAGACCAAAATCTTTTCCCTAAGCCGCTATCTCACTCTACATGTGTGGACTTTTGTGAATTTCATGCTTTTCCAGGTGACATAAATGAAAATAAAGACATGCATACTGCATTTTGCTCTTGTTAACCTTTCAGAGCTAATCCAGCAAGGAGAAAGTCAGCTGGCCATTAATCCCTTGTATGCACTATGTAGAGATCTAACAATTGCAAGTTAATTGCTTCCCCTTGCATTACTATCTGGGCAGAAAAAGAGACACAGGAAATTCCACAAAGGACAGAGTTTGACCTGCAAATCTCTTCTTCCTACGAGGGTTTGTGGGAATGAAATTACCCAGCGTGTTCTAGAGCACCAGCTGGGAATGCAAGGACTGAAAAAGAAACAAAACTGTACATAAACGGAGGCTGTTTTGCAAAGACTCAGTAAAGACAGACAGGAACCTTGCAAGGTCGTTTTTGTGATGTCATATGATGGACCTGGGGATTACTTTAAGATGTTGCAGCAGGAAAAACGAGCTCTGGCAATCGTGTCACATTTGTTAAAGCATGTCGAGTGTTGGAGCCAGGCTAAGTGCTACTCTCCACCGTGTGAATGCAGCAGCAGGCTTTTGAGGGATTAAGCACAAGCAAATGACTGCATGTTTTGTTACAAGGGAAATAAGCACTATCTGAGTAAGAGCAAGAGTTCCAGTGAGCCTTAGGTGCAGAAAGTTACAAGTTGCGCTGTCAGATTTACACCAAAGTGTTTAATTCTCTAACTGGGGGTCTCAAAGACACCAGCCCACTCAACTGTTTAGCCCAGACTCTTCCCTAGATCAGGTCCATCTTTAGGGGAATGCATGCTGTGCTGTGAAAACAATTATATTGTTTTATTTCCATTTCTCATTCTGGTGTAACTCAGTTTGATAAACAAGACATAGTTTGTCAGGTTAAAAAAACCCCAAACAAAATAACAAAAAACCCTTTTAGGCTGCAATTGTCACCTTTTTCCCTTGAATCTCTTTTGCACAGCTGCCTGCTGAGAATGATTTATAACAAACAGCACAGTCTTGCTGTTTGAGGGAAGGTGTACCCATGGATTTTTCATGGGAAGGAAAAGAGGAGGAATCCCTCTGAAGTCCAGGCTTGTCTTGAACTAGAAAATAAATTTTTTACTATATATATGATTTTCTTTTTAGCAGGAAGTTATTTTATCTTTCACAGTTACCCATGGATTTTTCATGGGAAGGAAAAGAGGAGGAATCCCTCTGAAGTCCAGGCTTGTCTTGAACTAGAAAATAAATTTTTTACTATATATATGATTTTCTTTTTAGCAGCTGATTTTCACAGTTTAACAAGAGCTTAAAATTAATAATTTCATTTCTGCTTTTCATCACTTAAGTTTCTTGCCTTGCTAAGTCTGCTCTGATCTATTAGCATAGGTGGTTTCCTCTCT
This sequence comes from Pterocles gutturalis, assembly GCF_000699245.1. Classification (NCBI taxonomy): domain Eukaryota; kingdom Metazoa; phylum Chordata; class Aves; order Pterocliformes; family Pteroclidae; genus Pterocles; species Pterocles gutturalis. The sequence continues at coordinate 73,090 of NW_010106020.1, read as the reverse complement.
GTAGACTGGACCTCCCTCACCCAGGCTGAGCACTAATAAATTAGCCATACCCAGCTGCAATCCTGCATGAAGCAATCTGATCTCATTAGCTCTTATTTGGCAGTTCCCAAACAAGCCAATTTAATGCCACAGCAAAACAGCTTCAGGCTGTGCTTGGCAATTTGTCTTGCCCATTATTGGTCACACATCCCTCCCTGGGTTTCCTATTCCTGCTTGTCTGCTCCTCGCTAACACCCCTAACAAGGAGCCTGCCTACAGTAAATTTAATCTAAGCTCCCTGCAAGGTAGTTGATGGTGTATGTGAGGGGAAACTGTGAAGGCCAAGAAAACTGAGGTACTTTCTATAAATATGATGGTGACTATCATATTAGTGGTCCTGAGGCTGTTTGTTTTAAGCAGTGATCATCTTGGCCACTCTGTGATCTCTGCATATTGGTCTAGACAGACTTGGCTGTTACTAACATACATTAACATAACACTGAGCATCCAGATTATGGGAAAATGAGTACACTAAGGATGCCCTCAGGTGCTGTAAAAAGTTTCAAATAAATATAGTGTCATATGTCCAAAAATGGAGCTCAATAAGAGGAAATAGTTAAGTCTTTTCCTCTCCGTGTGCGCTGGTATTGCTTAGTTACGTAGTCAGTTTACTGGTCAGTTTGTACTACGAACTAAAAAGAGACCTGCAGGTGCTTATGGACCCAGAAAAATAGCTTTGTTTAACATCCTCATGAGCTTTGGAAATGAAAACAGGCTTGTAGAGAGAACCTGCAGACTCTTTGGAGGAGGTTTTCATGTCCATTAATGGGATCTTTAATAGCTTGTGTTGCAATCAATATGTATCCGGAGAGCAGAAGGTCAGAAAACATCAGTTGAAATGTCAACCTGTTAAGCAGTAAACTCGGATATGTCAGTGTCCCTTGGCTAGGCAAACACGTTATCAGCTGTGAAACAGGCGGGTATGATGATATTGCAGTGCCAACATTAAACGAGAAATAGTGCAGAGTAGACAGATGTGGGGTTTCTTCTTCTACTGTGTTGGGGGGGCCTTCTGTGGCATCTCTGGTCCATTTACAAGGCAGAAATACACACTTTGTTTCTGGATATTTTAATGATTGTAACAACCAAAGTCTTACTGCTTTGGTTTTTTTTAATTGTAACAAAGATTCTATTATATCTTGACAGAATACGTTGGGTTTTTTTTTCCAATTTTAGGAAAGAAAAATAGGATTGGATTAAAGGATACTATGTTTGGATCAGATTTAAATAGGGTTTTGCTCAAACATTGGGTGCAAAATTGCACAAGGCTAGCAAAACACTATGGAAAAACCTCAGTCCCTGGGCTAAGAACAGACTGGAAAAGAGATGAAGTCTTGGTAAAACTGAAGGTCATAATTACTGATCTTTCATTTCAAAGGTAAACTCTCAAAGACAAAAAAGTAATTTGGGGGTCAAACCAAAATGAAGTATTGTATTCTCAGTGAAATAAACAGAATAAGAATAAGCAGTAAAATACTCCAGACAAATTCAATTTGAATTAAATGTCTTTTCACCCTGAACCAAAATGTCACATTTCCATTTAAAATTGACTTTTCCCTGAAAGGTAAAGGACCCATCTACTGCTTAAAAAAAAAAAAAAAAAAAAAAAAAAATCAGCTCATAAAGTGAAAAAACACTTTTTTTTTTCCTTTTTTTTTTTTTCCCTTCCAGATGAAATAAATCAACATATTTTTCAGCTGGATTTGGTTTGTCAACCCAGATGAGAAGAGTCAAAAGGTTTAGCCAGCAGGAGGCATATGTTGTTTGAGTAGGAGAAGGCTGCTTCTTTCCTGTTGTACACCAAATCTCTGAGCAGCTCTGAAGCTTGCTCTCGTCAGTATGTGTCTAATAAAATCAGTATGTGTCTAATAAAATCAAGCTACTGTTTGGGAAGTGTAGTCTTTCCCAGTAGATTTTAATGTAATGATCCAATCTTCATGTGAGCAGCCAATGCTAAGGTAAGGGCACATACAAAATCTTAATTTAAATTATTTTGGTAGCATAGTAAGTTCTACCTGATTATTAACTTCAGCTTTGGGGAGGGGATGTTTTCTTCCTTGAGGTACTTGTTTCAGCTTTATATTTAATGTATTGCATTGTATTTTAGTAGTCACAGAATTTCCATGAAGCACTAAGAAGATGGTAAAATTGGAAGTGTAGGACAAATTGTAGTGGTGTTAGTGACATGATGATTAAGATTTATTTACACTTTTTTTTGGTATTTTTTTTTTTCAGATGAATACTTCCTTGACAGATCTCATGTGCCAGGAAGTAAAAATTGTTTCTTGTGACAAATACCTAGGAAATATAATTATTCCCACCTTATAGCATAGGAAATGAACTATCTGAGGTTACACAGAAACCCATGTCTGAGCCAGGGTTTTAACTCTGGCTCACTACTGGTTGCTCTAGTAGCAGGCCAGCCTTCCTCTCTTGATTATGCCATGACTTTCTCACAGGCACAACTTTCCCCATAAATAAACCACTAGACTGAACTTTGATAGTACTCAATGTGCTATTCTTTTTTTTTTTTTTTTTAATTTGTTGTTAAATTTGTAGTCAGGCACTCACAAAACTAGGAAATGCCAGAATTGTCTATACACCTTAATTCCTCTTATGTCTGCTTTATGAGACAATCTTTGATTTATGTCATCACACACTTGTAATGGGGTTTCCATCTCATGCCATGTTTTCTGCACTGTGCTCATTTGTTGAGTATTTTACCTTTTTGTTCTTGTTCACTGTATAAACCCTGGACTTATTTACCACAAACTGTTTCACCCATGCTCTGTAGATTGATACTTACTCATGGGCTTCTTGGTAGTGTTAATCACCAGTGTATCTGGAATGATTCACAGGAATTAAGTGCCCTTTTGTGGTGCTGCAGGGAGGTAAAGCAGTGGTATTCCTCCGCTCTAACAGAGGAGAGGATCAAGCACAAAGAGTGTCTTTCCATTACTGCCATGTGTTCAGTCTGAGGAGTTGGGAACCCGAGATTTTACTCTAGTATTACATAGCACTTCAGACTTTGGGATATAAGGATTGAACTGTTTAGTAGATCAGCCCCAGAGGTAATTATCTAGAAAACGAGGATGAAACAGATTCTGATCACCTTAGAAAATCTTGGTTATGTGACTTGTTAGCATTTCCAAGCAGAGATAAAAGAAATAATCCAGTTTTCTATCATGGCATTTCATTTCTTAAAGAGACCAGGTGTTGTTTCTGCATCAGAGATTTTGAAGACAATTCATCCCTAGGACTATTGTGTGGCCCAAATAAGACGCATCTCTCCTGAAACTTTGGAGAAGATTGTGCAATGTACCATTCTCTTCCATTTCTAATTTTCTCAACTCCTCTATCTGCTTATAGTGGCTCCTTCTCTTCCCCAAGAGTGAGAAGCAATACTTCCAGTACAGTGTTTTCCTGCTTTTAAGAGTAAGCTTTCTTCTGTTCCTTAAATCAGGGCAGTTTTCATATGGTAGGAAGGACAAAGGTCTCCATGTCACATCCTGAAAGGACACAGGTGTTTTCATGAAATTCTGAGCAAAATGTTTGAGGAATGAGATTTGAGACTTACCTTTCCCTTCATTCTATATGGAAGCTAGTTTTAGGTTAGGCATCAAAAATGTTAGATATTCTAGCACTAACCTTTCAGATACCAAAGAGAGATGTCCTGAAGTTCTTTCCAAGTTCCAAGAAGAACTTCAGATAAAAAGGCCTGAACGTCTTGACCCATGTCAGAGCAATGGCACAAGAGGAATATGAGTGCCTGAAGATACTAATTGATCTGTAAGAAGGAAATACAGCATACAGAGTTTACCAAAAATTGGTTTACTCTCTCACTTAAAAAATAGTAGCATGATGCAAATATTTCCTTGGAAGGAGAGTGGACTTTTGGTGATGTATAATGAATATCCAGCCTTTTTGTGCCCTGGCTCTACTGCTGCTTTGTTTTCCAGCTGGGAGGAAGATTGACACACACATTGAGAAGACCATGGATGTCTCAGAAAATGCTTTGTGCATGCAGTTCATTTTAAATCCTTTTATAATATCTTAAATTTGCAGTAGATAGTGCATTATTAGTGGAATGCAAAAAGCTCCACAAATCCATCATGTTTGCTAGTTGATCAAAAGCTCAATTAAAAAAAAAAAAAAAGGCCTACTTTCCAGTTGAAGTATTCAGGAAGTCATGGAGTTTTAGATGTCTAAAAGGAAATTAAAGTAAGCATCTAAAAGGAGCCATGAAGATCAGCTTCAGAAATGGCACACTCCTCTGTCTTCAAACAGAACTTTCTTTTTGGCCTTGCAACTAGAAAGCAGCATAATATGTTTTTTTTTCAAAAATGTTTCACAAGTTGCTCATGGATTTTGAGTTACTCTTTGATCAAAGGTGGAAATGATGGCTCAGTTTTGGAACTGCCTGTTGAACTCCCTTCCATGCAGTCAATGCACTGAACCTTCACATTTCTCAACATTCTGTCTCCACCTCTGCTACCCCTTCCATCTTTTCATGACTACCCCTTTGTGTCCTGCAAAGGCTAGTAGAACTGATGAAGTAACTGAGAAGCAAGCGACTAGTTAGCAAGAGAGGTCCTGAAATAGGACCCTTCTCCAGAGAGTGCTGCTATACAAGTGTCCAGTCTCTTTTTTTTGCCTACATTTTTTCTCTTTTGTCCTGACAAGTGCAATATTTTTTGCAGCGCTCTTTCTTCCCCCCCTGCCCAATAACAGATGTTCCCAGTGCAGAGTGAAAGCACTCCTTTCAACTTGTGCCATCCAGTGAATCTGACACTTAGAAGATAAGGGATCTATTGTTTTTGATATAAGACCGTGATTTCTCATGGTCAGTTGCCCTGGCAAGAGGGAAAGAACACGAGCTTCTGGCAGAAGATAGGATTACAGCAGAGTATGAGAAGAGCCCTCCCCATCTGTCTGGTCACTCTGGAGCTAGGGTGTGGGCTCTTCAGTTTACTCCAGTATCTCTTCTGCTGCTGCTCCTCGTCTGCCCTGAGTGAATGCTTATGCAATAGTCCTGCAGAAAGCGGGGACCCTCATGTTGGTCTCCCATGATGTCCTTTTGTAGACAGTTTAGAGCTTTATGGGTAGTACACCTCCCTCTAAGCTTGATAATTCAAAGCTCTCCTGAAAGCTCCTCCTATCAACTAGAGCTAACTGTCTTCATCCTTCCCAGAGAAGTCCTTTATGACCATACATCCATATGGCAATGGCTTGACTTTGAGCAGCAGTGTCCTTTTCTTTTTCTCCCCTTACTGTAGTTATTTGATAAGCTCAGATGGACTTAACCCCATAGCTATTCTGCTGTTTCATTCTACAAAGGAAGAAAAAATTGCATTGAGGTCCTGTGGAAGGTATCTTTTCCAAATCAATTCCAGTCATAGATCTCAGTGAGAACTGGATTTGGTTTGCACTTCTGAAATCTGCAGTAAAAAAATTTAAGTAGTACAGCAACATTTTGCTTTGAAGCTGGAAATCTACTGCTTGGAAATACTTGTTTAAACTTCATTGTATTTCTTTCTATTTGTACATAATTCTTCCTAAATATAGTGACAATCTGTGGGTTTTTTTTCCTTAGCACATCTCTCCTTTCCTGGGCTGTGATTAGTTTTGCTTTTGCTGTGTGTTTTGGGTGTTTTTTTTCTTTTTAATTACAGTAAAAATGCCCTAGTTCGTCCTCTGGTGACCCTGTAGAAAATATTGCTTTGTACGTGGCTGTTGCAGACTGGGATCTTTGATCTGGAGCATCATGCAGAATCATTACTTCAACAGCCATAGTGAAGGTCTGTTTTTTAAAGCTCTTACCAGCCTTAAGAGGCTTTTACTTCTTCCAGATGAAACTCATGTGATGGCTGAGCCACTCCATTGATCTCAGTGAGGTTCAAGTAAAGTACAGAAAGAACCCTCTCACCTGGCCACATTAATTGTGCTGGGCTAACAGGAATAAGAAGCAGAAGGTATTTAGTTTTGGCACTGCTTTGCTATGGCTTTGAATAAACACCACAGAGTGGTCATGTTCAGTTACCAGTTTTATATAGCAATTTGTCAGAGTAGAACCACACTATCAGACCTACTGTTTATCAGCTTATTTTGAGATCAAGTCACTTATACATCAATTTACTCCTTTCTAGTTGCAAAAATCTCGTTCTCTAAAATGAAGAGGGCAGAACATGTCACACATCACCTGTAAAATTGCAAGGACAAAAATTTAAGGCTTATCCTGTAACTTTTCAAGGTCTATTAGAGGTATTGTAACTTAAAGGATCTGAAAGGAAAAAAGAATTGCATTTTTGCCCAGCTCCAACAGATTGTGTTTTGAAAACCTTTATTTCTGAATCCAGTAGACTATCAATCATGGCACAGAAGGCTTTGCCAAAGGGTTCTGATTTATGTTCCAGTTAGAAATTTCTACACAGTAGATGTTCAGTTCAATTTCAAACTGAAGAAATGGCTTGAGCATAGTGTTATCAAAGGGCATTTCAATAATTTGTGAACAACGTGGAGGAAGCAGGGAAGTAAATCTCTTTGGAATTTTACTTCTTATATAAGTCGCTTAAGTTTAACATAGGGATTTACCTACCTCTGTGAGTAAAGAGGAATGGAGAAATGGAAATTCACCCTTCTGTCCCATCAGGAAATATTCTGATTTACAGCCATAAATTGTGAAGGCATTGAAGCAGCATTTTCAAAGACCTCTTTATGCCTTGCATTTTCATGTTTAGCTGATGACTGAGCATGGCAGAGCCAGTGTGAATCTTGTCAGGAATGGGGGCTGATCAGGAGTGAGGACCTGTATCTCCTTGCTGCCTCGTTTGGGGCTTATCCTTAGATCAAATAGTTATGCTTCCATTTGCTGACCCAGACAGTATTTAACTTACACTATACAAAACCAGCAATTGAAAGAGACCCATTCTAGAAAACTGAGGGCCCAGGATATTTATCTTCTGGAAAGTGAGGGACATGAAGGACAAAATTCCTTCCAGATATATCCTATAGCTGAGATTAGCTCTGTAAACAGTGAAGCCCTGAATATACATCCACCCCCCCTTGTGTTTTGTGGGAAAAAAATTGTCAGAGACATCTACTTCCAGATGAACCTTCATCTCTACTTCTACCCCTAGAGCAGTGATATCTAAACATCTGAAGAGACAGGATTTTTCAGATGCTTCCTTGTCTTTGGTGTGAGATCTTCAGGGATTTGGCAATAAAGTTGGGACCACTGGTACCTGTGCATTTTCTCTTTGCTGCTTTTGACAGGACTCCAGCTTGCAGTGTCTTACTGACTCAACACCTTTTACTGCCAATAAACTGGAAACATGCAGAGATGAAGGCAGGTATTAAGGCCAAAGGTGAACCACAGCAGCTTTGCTTACCTGCAGGGTTATGTCAAGAGTCAGATTAATTTAGATTGGGAAGAGGGCACTTTCTTGCACAGCATGGGCTAGAACAGGTCCTGCAGGCTCTGGGGAAAAATCCTGCCAACCAGGTAGCTCTCTCCAAGGTCCAGCATTCACAGGTCTTTCTTATTCCTCCTGCTGACAGCACTGTACTCATTTCACTGGAGAGTTCAGAAGTAGGAATGATGATAGGAAAATACATATTTCAAAATGAGAAATTTAAATATGGATTTTTAATTAAGTTTCAGAAAATATTCCTGTGGGGTTAATGGACAATGACTGAGGGAAAAGTAAAACTGCTGATAGCCTTTGCTACATATAGAATGAAATATTTGAAACAAATTTTCTTCTTTTCAAGAAGTGAGGTCCTGGACTACTGTGTAAAGACTAGCTACTGTACTCTTATATGTGTAAATCCAAAATTACACCGCTGGATTTACATACCAGTATAAGTATATAGTGTTGTGTCTTGGATAAGGATGGGGACTTCATTTCAATATGGCAATATGTCTCTGAGGACCCTTGTTAATGGTAATAGATAAATAAAATAGGGCTGCCCATGTCCAGTATCATCAATAGATGTTAACATGTCATGCTACTTCAATGAGATTATCTGTTTATGTATGCATCAAAGGGGAATAAAAAATGTTTAACTTGCTTCAGTGAACTGTAAGCAGAAAGAGCATAGATGACAGCTGAGGGTTTGGAGCACACTGCATCATATAATATCTCATTCTGGAAATCTTCTGAATTATTGATTACCTTTTCTTTTATTTTTTTCATTTTGCGAGTCACTCACCACATTTGTGTTAGCCAGCCATAGTCTTCTGAGGTTATCTGCATTAATTTGCAAGTGGCTTCTGTCACACTAGTTCAAAGTGGGATGTGCCCTTTTTTTCTGAGATAGTCAGCAGCCAGTATGGAGTGATTAATGTGGATTCCTGCCTGCCACAGTGTGGCTTGACAACAATACCTCCTTTCTGTTGTCTCCTAAGCAGGTATAAAGACAACAAAGGCCTTTGGTTAATGAAAGGAACCAAATTCAAATATGTCATTTAGAGGTGTTCACATCTGCCTTTTTCAACCAGACTCGGGAGACTGCCTGTCTTCCTCCCCCTCTTGGGACTTCATATATTTTTACTGAAGATTAACTTCAAAAAGGGCTTGTGCTGTTTCATCCAGAGGTCTGTGCTGTCACTGTGCCAAAAGTATCCAGAAAGTGAGGTCTGAATGTAGTAAGAAGCCAGGAGAGAGGGGACGAGCTCTGCCATTCGAACGTGACTCAGGCATACCACCTGGGACCAGCTGACCTTTGTGGCAATGCTGTTGTGCATGCTGGAGACTTTGTGGTAGAGTGGTTTTAGGCAAACAGGGAGATGACAGACCTCTGCCCTCCATTGCTCAGTGCTGGATGTGGCTGCCTGGTACTTCCTCCACTATGCAGCGGTGATTAGCTGTGGCTCTGAAGTGTGAGATTCCCCAACACTGAAGAAAAAAATGCTGGCTTCCTTCTAAGCTCAAGGGACCCAGAGGAAAGGGAGGGAAAGATGAAATTGTCTCTGCAGCAGCATCACTGGCTCCTTGAGGTCTCAGTGTTCAGCTAGATGGTTGAGTGATTCCTGATGAGCCTGCAGATAATTTAAAGTACTGTTGGAAACCATATGGCTTAGTCTTTTGTTTACTTATTCTAATACATGTCAGTCTTCACTGTACAGTAAATACACAACTAGCAGATGGTAGGAAAGCAGAATCTACTCACCAAGATGAGATGATAATTTTTGCATTAATATGCCTTTGGATGTGCTGGGGTGGTTCTGGGCTTTATTGACAACCCATGGCGAGGGCGGTCCTGGGTGGCTGCTGCGCCATGCCGTGCGATGCCTGCTCAGTGTTCCTCCTCTGCCCCTTCTTGGTGTGGCAGCTCCTCCCCACTGCAGGCCATCCCCACCTGCCCTTTCCACCCTATGTCCTCGTGACTCCCACGATAAGGATGGGCAGGATATCAGATGCTCTTCAAGTCACTGGAAAACACCTCTTTTTTACAGTGTGGGGAAAACTGCAGCCATTGCTAGACTCATCAGAAGCACAGCAATTAAGACATTCTTCCTTGGGTCTTACCTTTTAGAGTACTTATATCTTTTTAACATAGCTTTTCCACTATCCTGTTATCAGAGGAAAGTCTCTAGTTAACATGTGTCAGATTGTGGGGATTTTTATACACAAGCTTTTGATGTTATTTTATGTTGTTCATGATGTAATTCTTCTAAAAGAAGACCCTGGGAACTTCATATTACCTCCTTTTATTGTTTGTTTTCCCTGATGAGACAGAGATTAAATTCTGTCTCTGATCATCCGAAGCCTTGCTAGAGCTCAGCATCACTTATTTAAGGATTTCTGAATTACTTGGCCCACCAGCTGATGGATAAAAGCCTTTTGCCTCAGGCCCCCAAACCATCTCTGCAAAGTATGTTCTGCTCCTCACTCCTAATTATATCACAGCTAATTACAGTGCCTGGTGCTGCATAAAATGCAGCTGGGGAGAGCTGCCACCAGCTCCCAGGGAAGGTCACTGCTCAACAGATTCGTGTGGACAGAGACCTTGCTGGGGTTAGAAGAGAAGGGAGTACTGCCAGGACATGCTTGTGGGCATCCTCGTGGGTAAAACCCATTGCGCTGCTGACAGTCATCACCTCTTTAACTCACAAGCCCAAGGGAGAGGGAGAGCCCAAGTATCACAAGGCAATATTGACAAGGTTTTCTTTTCTAGGAGAAGAGAGGAGTGAAAGTCTTTCTCAGGCATTTAGTGGAGTCCTTCAGAGAGCAGACTGAGTTGCGAGTGAGGAGCATTTATCAAGTATTTGCCCCACGGTGAAAGGGACTGGTCCAGTTTAAGTTGTCCCATCAAAGAAGATAACTAACACCGGCGGAGCAGGGTTAGCACTTCAAGTTGTATGCTTTGCCTGCTAAAAACTATGAAGGCTGAATTAATAAAAACTCTCATCTGGGAAATCCAACCCACAACATTCAGCTGAGGAGATCCAAATACTACCACCAAGTGTCTCAGACCCACTGCAGCAGCACAGAGCATCCACTGTGCCAGCTGTGGGTGCGCTGTTGTATTTGCTCTCCCCGAAGCCATTGTGCCTGCGTAAGCTGGATGGTCAATCTGATACACTCCAGTCTAGTCGGGGTGCTCCTCATTCAATTTGGAGAGGAAGGGGAGAGTGGCCATGAAGCTGCTCTCCCTGTCCTCTGGGTTAGGAAGAGCTGTGTGCTAGGGAAGTGGATGAGCCACGAGAAGGAACTGAGCATGTGAGATGGCTCTAGCTGTGGGTGGAAAGTGGCTCAAGTGCTATGGACTGAACTGTTTCCAGCACAGCTATTTACAGCAGTGATGTCACTGGTAGCAACAAAACCAATGCATCTCAACAGGAGGGGCGAGATTTTTTGCACGTCAGTAACATCTATACTGTACTGCACCTGGTGCACTGCTAGTCTGACACCTAAATTCTGTACCAGAAGTCTTTGGAGATAGGTTGAAAATCCCAGTGGTCTCACATTGCTCTGTGTTTGAGCTACCAGAGCTCCACGCACAGGGCAGCAAAGCTGTGCCTTCACCCCACTGCTCAGGGTGAGTGCATGGAGCTCACCCAAGCCATGCTGGCTCCAGCCAGCACTCTGGACTTCATCCACTGAGTGATAACACTATAGCAATGTCTCCATTTGAGAAAATCAGCATTAATCACTGTGATATACCCTGGGGAAGCCACGTGGCTGAAGTTGACTGAGGACTGGAGAACAACCGGATGGTAAATTACAAAGTTCTCCAGGGAGCTGAGCAGCTTCTCCGCCTGACTAGCCTGCCATAATTGGCTCTTATTTTGCTAATCTTCACTCTCTGGTGTTCTTCAGGCTGTTTCCTGACTGAGATCAAGACAGAGCTACAGCATTCACCCCCAAAGTGGAATGAATGAATGTAGCTGGATCTGGTAGGGAAACCTGCTCTTCTCTCCTTTGCACCAACCCCCCCACCTGCCACTCAGCATGGAGTTTGCAATCAAAAGAAGAAAAGAGGGAATACTGCACATTGTACAAACTAAGGCCATTGTCCCCAGGGGCAGAAGATCACTTACCTGTTCAGTCCCTTGCCTGAGTGTCGTGATAAATCCAAACACTTGAAATAAGCTTGGCAAGACCTAAGTGGTTAGTAATGGTGTGCAGTCTTCAGAAGTCCAATCCAAGGAAAATAAATACTGCAGAACACTACTGGGAAGCTAGTTGTCTATTTGAGGATCATAGAGCATTTTAGAAATGTGTTTTAGCTCTCTGTACCAAGTAAGAACATTGTGCTGTGCCAGACCAGGTGTCTGTCTTGGCTTAATGTCTCACTAAACTTCCTATTACATTTTACATGACAGTACCATGAGACACAGAGGCAGGAGTGGAACATGCACCAAATCCTCTGCCTCCTGCATGGTGCTTCTCCTCTGCCTCTGTGTTCAAAGTGCAGGACAATATAGCTCCATGTTTTCCGTTTCCCACTGAGACCTCCTGGATGATTATTACTATTAGCAAAGCAGCCTGACTATACTTTTCTCCTCCTTGCTGCATTTTAGCAAAGGTCACCAGTGTTAATAATTTAAGCAATCATTTATATTACTTCTTATCATCCAGATGGCTCAAGACAGTAGTGTAAAATACAATAGAAAATGTTTTAAAATAAATTAGTTCCTTGCTAGAGTTAACAAAGAAACATTTTGACTCTGATGCTGCATATAGCAGGAGCTGGAACTTTAGAAGGTAGCACAGTGACGGTGAACCTTTTAGTGCTAAAAAAATACTGCAGAAGCAATTTCAGGACAGCTGGGCATACCTGCAGCATCTTCATAATAGCTAGCACAAGTAAATAGGAGCAGACTTAGAAGGTGGGGGTGAAGGGGCTGTTACAGATCCAGAAGACTAAGCATATACCCCGGTTGATTGGTGCTAAGAAGAACAACTCCAACCCTGTAAATCTGCCCTGTGCATGGCTTGCAAAGCTGTGTGGGAGTGCATGTGCTTGCATTGTCCCTGCTCCTGTTACCTGTGAGAGCAGCAGGATACATTTTCCTGCTGCTGCACACCTGCAGCTGTGCACGTAGACACACTCAGGCAAGCCTAAATTTCCATGTGCCTTGCACAAGCTTTTTATGAAGATATGTCCCCTTATTCTCTATTATAATGACATATGGGATCAATTTTAGGACATATATTTATTTTTCAATACATATTTAATTTTCCTCAGACAAAATTTTATTGAGGTAAGATACAGTTTGTTCCTTGGGAAGAGAAGCAAATGATGAGAGCAGATAAATGGGCTGCTCTCTGGAAATTGTCTTCCCTGTGGGAAGCTCTCTCTGCTTGTGACCCCATCTGAAGCCAGATAATATCAAAAACAACGCACTTTTAACGCACTTGAAATCTCAGCCTCCATCACTCTAGATCATCATAAATACCTAAAACTTCTGGGTTTATTGTTTATGTTAGGTTTTGCCCAAACTCTGAAGGAGCTGCCCGCTCTGAGCAGACTCCAGCCTGGAAAGCCTGCAGTGGCTGAATGACAGTCCTCAGAGCCCTGCATTAACCGTGGCACGGGGTAAATCTGGGTGCAACTCCTTGCCTTGCCACAGCTTTGTCTGCTTTACTTTTCATGCCTCTGACTTCCATCGGGGTGTTATGAATAGCAAGATACTACAAGGAAAGGGAGGGTATAAGAGTGTAAGGTGACTGAAAGGTGGGGAAGTGAGGTGGGGGATTCATTTCAAGTTTGGGACATCTGTGATCAGAAGCCTTCATCAGGTGACAGTTTATACCCCCAGCTCGTGTTCCACACTACGGGAAGTACTGAGGTGAGAAGTCAGTAGGTGTCACTTTAGGTCTTGGTGATGTGAATTGCTCTGTTGCATGTGCTTGCTGGATATCCAAAGGCCATCACATTCTCAGGGCTCCAGTAGACACCTAAAAGTGGGTGTCCCAATCAGGACCCACTGCCTGAGAAGTCACATCCCATCCAGACTGGCTCGGACTCTGGTGAAGCTTCACACCAGGCAGACCCCTGCATGCTCTCCAAACCCAGGGTGTGCAGGCAGGCCCGCACTCAGCCAGGGATGGCGGCCCTAGCCCTGACCGCACCTTTCCATCCATCCCCACCTGCAAATGGAGGAGGAAGGGCAGACCTGCCTGACCTCAGGGAGCCGGGCTCACTGCCTTACGCAGGGCTGTCACCACGCTTCCTCTGCAGCCCACGCACCTCCCAGCTCAGCTGCAAGCTTCCCCTGGGGCAGGCAGGAGGAGACTTTTGCTTACATGGTGTTTACCTCTGACAGCACCAGCTCCCTGCCTTTACTCCCCTGTCAGGGTGCAGAGGGCTGCCTGCGGGGCCAGGGGAAGGGACGGGTCAAGGGCAGGATCAGTTCATTGCTTCTCTGCTCCCCTTGTGCGAATTAAAGACATTTCTTTCCCTGCTCTCTTTTCACTGTTTTTTGTTTGTTTGTTTTTTGTTTTTTCCTTCTCAAAACATTTCAGGGGCAATTTTATCACAGTCCTCAAGTGTCTTCTGTGTATGGGTGGTGTGGGGAAGAGAGAGTATATGGGTGGGGGAAATCAGACAGACCTATGAGCTGGCGGTGGTGGCAGGAAGGAGAGAAGGGCACACGCACATGGGTTAGCGTGCTATGTGAGGTAAGGAGGCAGGGACAAAGCTGGTAAGGCTGCAAGACAGTTATACTTTGTCTGATTGAAAAGGTGACATCTGAGAAGATATTACAGTACAAAGGACTCATACTCCAGGGTGTGGGTGGTTTTGGTTGAGTGTTTTTTACAGAGGGGATGATGATTTCGTAGCTGTGCTCTGCAGTGACCTGCGCACAAGAGAGTAGAAGTTATGAGGTATTTGAGTTCTAGTGCTGTGAGCAGAAATAAAAGGCTAGTCTCTTTGAAATGCTGAATACTGGGCTGTTCATCCTCCCTGGACTGGAGGTGATGGAGGAAAGTCATGGGTACCTGTTTTGAAAATGGAGATAATATTACAACTGGAGTCTAGACAGGTCTGATGGCTGAAATGAAAAAATTCCCAAAATATAATAAATAGACTTTTCAAAACATGCCAAATATTTGGATTTGGGAGAAAAAACTCCCATCCTATTTTTTATGTTTCAAAATACAATTAGGAATGTAGATGCCTGTAAGGAAAACATTTAATCCTATGATTCCTAAACACTATCTCCACCTTTTTCATACAAATGAGTTTTTTGCATAAACAGAAATTAATATTTCATTTTTTATGAAATATAGAAACTCATTGTAAATGGTAATTATTTTGGGTAGACCTATTTGTGACTTCTCCCAGGAGAGTAAATGATGCAATTTGGGGAAACTCACAGACTCCAGTGTAGCTAGAGTTTAGCTGTTCTGCAAGTTATTAGAAGTAGGTACAGCTGCATTATAAAAGAAAAAAACCCTCCAAGCTCCTCCCAAGAGAATTGTGGAAATGTAATAAACTCTTGCTTTATTGGCAGAGGGAACCATTATGGAGGAAATCTGTGTACTGAAACAATCTTTCTTAAAAATTCAATCAAGGGCAGATGAATTCTGTTTGAATATACTCGTTACAAGCAAGGGAATGTTATTTGTATTTGTTTTTAGTTTAAACCAATTAAGAAAAAAACTTTTATGCTTAAAGTTACCTGCATACCACCCATTGTCTTCAGATAACTTGCCCAAAAGAATTTATGGGCCTACGGATTCAGATTCATGTTCGTAGCTGTGACATTCAAGGGGTTTTTTTTTGTCTCATGAGTGCTAAACAGCTTCTTTGAAGATCTTGACTTATTTTTCTTAGTGTCCAGGCAGTTATTAACCCACATCAAGGGTTAATACCACAACAAGCATCTTCTGGGTCAACCACAAACAAGCATCTTCTGTTTGTGAAAGTTGAATTATTTTGCTGATCGCAGATACGAGCTGGAGACCAAAATAAAAGAAATCAATGTCGTTTTTCCTCCCAAGTATCCCATAGAACAGATTTTATGAGAAATTTATGGAAAATATTAATCATTGAAAACAGCAAATTGCAATACTGTAAAGCCAGTATTGCATTAAAGAAATGCTCAAGGCAGTATTACGTATATAACACAGGAAGAGTTACCATCCCTGGAGGTGTTCAAGAAACGTGTAGATGTGGTGCTTAGGGACATGGTTTAGTGAGTTAGGTGGTGTTGGGTTGGACTGGATGATCCTTGAGGTCTTTTCCAACCTTAATGATTCTATGATTCTATGATTCATGCTGGAATCGTTATAATATTCACAACATTGAGAAATGCTAATATGTGTCCAGGCCACAAGTGCTAAACCTCAGACAAGCTGTTGGGCTTGCTAAGTTGAGAGGTAGCAAGGGCAGGAGCCTCAGCATGACCGACCATGAATCTAGGGCCACAGGAATGCTGTGCCTTTATTACCTGACCACTGATGGAGAGCTTCATCATTACAGGTATAAGTGGGTGTAACTAAATTATCAAAATGTTGATAAGCAACCTAGTTCTAACCTTCAGGCTTATTTTTGTATTTGTGGTTACCTAAGCTAGTCAGATGTCATTCTAGGATCCTCTCTAATGTACAGGTGAAAACTACACTTCTAGTGCTTCCTCTTGCTTGTGAACATTTCCCTTCCTCTCAGGTCAAAAGGAGATGATGAAACGTAAGCTAAGAGTCTTATTAAGACTTAGTTTATAAAGTAGCCTAAAAAACAGTCTGTCAGTGCTACATACCCTGTAGCATTTCCGACTTTTTGTATTAGGAACAGACTCTGACAGATAAGTGCTGCACAAAGCACTAGCCTGTGACCTGGCCTCCTGATTTCTGCCACAAGTGCAGAGCAGGCAGAGGATAAGTGCAGACTCCAGAGCTCTTTTTTTCTGATAATACTATTTAGGGCATCTCTTCACATTACAGGCATAGTGTCTTTAGGCAAGAGAACTGGAAATCTGTGTCATGATGCAGGAAAATAAAACAGACCAACACAAGTCTTCCCATAGCAATTTGTTCATAATAGCCCTGAAGTCTTCTTCAATCACTGGATGGCAGAAGGACAATTTGTCTGTTTTTTCTTCATGTTTTGATGTTGAGTCTTTTCAATGCAAGGTTATCTTCTTTTTGCCTTTGTCACCAAACTGAGACTTGGTAATTAAAGTAAAAATTTTACTGGGATCTACCAAGTATGTTTTGGGTTTCCCAAGTCTGAACATTACCTTGGAGAGTTTGCAGAATGAGAGGCCATTCCATATTTTACTAATCTGCAAAGTCTATCAGTATTTGCCCATCCCTTGCTTTTCATTTCTTCTCCCACCATCAAGGGACCTTCAGCTGGAAGGTGGAGGCGAAGCAAATAACACCTCTTCCATGCTACCCTCAAACCTTAATAGGTTAAAAAAGCAAGAAGCAGGAGGATAAGGACCCTCACAGACTCACTGATGTGGAATCACTTCTAATTTACACTGTCAGTTGCATTCACCTGGGAGCCTTTCTGTGGCAAGTTCAGCCTCATTGTTCTCTGTATTGGAGAAATAATGGGGCAGAAGTGCAGATAAAATTTATCCAGCTTCAGTCTCAACTATGGAGCATCAAATGCTATTTCATAATAATGCATAGAAACTGCCAACCTACTGAAACCAAAGCACAAGAAAAATTGCACTAAACTCACATTAAATACGTGTGACTGACCACTACTGTGGTTAGCCAAAGGGGCAGGGAGGGGAAGGATTGACTCACACTGGGCTTTCTTGTGATGCTTCTTGAGGGGAAGAACACAACTCGGGCAGGATACCCCCAGTGCCTCCTCTTTGGAGGGAATTATGAATTTTCTGAAACATGTTACCTGTTGCTTTTCCCTGGGAAGCCTTGAACTTAACTCTGTCTCCCTAGAATGAAAGACTACATCCCAATAGTCTTTGGCCTTCCAGAGGCAAATGGACAAAGTTCTTTTAAAAGAGGTTCTTAGACTTGCAGAACGATTTCTTAAAAAAAAAAAAAAAAGCGAAAAAAGTGGACCAACAATGATAAATTTTGATAGGTACATTATTTCTCTAGAAACATGTTGGCCAATGGAAGAAAGAAACAAAGTAGGGAGGTTTTGGCCTCAGAAGAAGAACCAAGTTCCTGTTTAAGCAGAATTAAATGGAGTTCTAACTGGAGCTCACCTGCATAAAATGCCAGATCGTGAACTTATTACACTAAGAAGAGCAGGTTTAGCTCTAAACCAATTTGAATTGACTTGCTAATTTGAAGAATAGGAGAAAAGTCTGGGTGGATGGGTTGACTGGATGATGATTAAGAATCATATAATCATTGAATCACAGAATGGTTAGTGTTGGAAGGGACCTTAAGGATCATCTAGTTCAGCTTCAGTAGGCTTTAATTTGGAATACTGCATACTGCTGTCAAAAAGGGGATTGAAATTGAATAGATGCAGATAAGACCACTAGGATGACTTGGAGAACCTGTCATTTGAAGCAAGCCCTGGTTTGTTTAGCCTAATTAGCCAGAGAGAGGGTTAGAATGAGTTGTTGTAAGTATATTTCTGCGACAAGATGGGGTGATGGAAGGACAATAATGTTTAAAGAAGGAAAAACATTTAAGTTGTGCCATAGACAATGAATCTGACTGATGGAGAAAAAATACGTGATGGAAGTTATTGTTATTTTCTAGAGTCAGTTCCTTTCTGTGAACTTTTTCCAGAGCACTAACGTTTCTGACCTGAGAACCACATGTATGCTTTGTGTCTCTTGGTGCTCGGGGACTTAAAGATACAGCTTGATTTATAATAGCATCAACTTAATTGGAGACCTGTGACATCAGCCATGACATTGATGTCTCTTTGTAATTTCCTGTGGCACGTCATAGCTGTGATTTTTTGGTCTTTATCACAGATGTTAATTTTGTTGAAGGTGTTGGGAAGCGGTTTGTGCTATTTGGTGAAATATGTTGTAGACTTCCTCTTGATGCTCCTCAAGTAGATTTGTATGTGACACATGGTAGCCTAAAAGGGCATCAGTCTGGGTTTGATTCCTAGTCCTGCGCTCTCAGTAAAACTTCTGATGTACAAACCAGATCTGAGGAGCCCTTGCAGAAGGGGGCAGAAATATATTTCCTTGATGGAAGCAGCCTACTCCTGCCCATTCTTTTCCCAAACTGTTCCTTAGACCCAAATAGGGAAGATACATGCAGAACTAATATTTCTTATGTACGTAATAAATTACATTAAAACCAATTTATGATATTTTTGTGAATTAATGTGTATGTAGAAGTGTCCAAACTCAGGCTTTGGTATCATCTCACCCCAATTTCATCTAATAGTTGCATAGATGACCATTACATTGCACAGCTAACAACAGTTTTGACCAAATTCTTATGAAACAAGTGCTTTGACCACAGTCAAAAAAACCGCACCCCACAAGGCTTTCCTGAATGATGATTCATTTCTACACTTACTTTGAGAACCATGTATTCCGCTTTTAATAATGACCAGGAAATTTTAGGGGGGAAGTAATTATTTTGTGGAGATAATGATTCATCCATTTATCTAAGGCAGCAGTTAATTCCCAGGAAGTGGTTCCATGCTACTTAAATAATGGTCATATAAAATTTAAATTAAAATTACTTTGGGCAACTTAATTCAATGAGTGACTGGGAATATGCTACCCTTAGCTGAAGTCCAGCTGAACTGCACTCTGAAGATTCATTTGAAAAGTCCTGTTATGAACATGTGTTCCTGGCATACCCGTAAAGCCACAGATTTGTTATGGTGGCTGACATTTTCATAAATTTATAAGCTTAGGGCAAACGAGTACAGCCAGTTTTGGAATGATGTAAGAGCTCAATTACAGGTTACACTTGTTTAACCTAACCAACAGGAACTGCATTGTATAGACACTCCTGCAACGACCTTGTTAATACTTATCTGCGTCATGTATGGCTTTTTAGCTGTATCAAAAGCACCATATTAAATTTATATTTTGAGGTGAAGTCTCTGTCTTAAGTGGTGGATGTTACATAGCACTTCTTGAAAAATTCCTCTAAAGTTTGTGTAGGTTTTTATGGATACATGTCTTTTTTTTCCATTAAGACTATTTTGCTCACCTTTGAAATGAAAGTTTCTAGAAGTAGGATGCTGATTCTTTCTCCCTTCTTCAAAAAGTTTTGTTCTTTGTTGCTTGTACAGTGGTGATCATACCCCATTGCTCTTTACATAAGGTCCATTCTTTTCTGCTTCTCATAGAATCATAGAATGGTTTGGGTTGGAAGGGACCTTAGAGATCATCTAGTTCCAACCCCCGTGCCATGGGCAGGGACACCTCCCACTAGACCAGTTGCTCAAAGCCTCATCCAGCCTGGCCTTGACCACCTTCAGGGATAGGGTGTCCACAATTTCTCTGGGCAACTGGTTCCAGTGCCTCACCACCCTCACAGTAAAAAATTTCTTCCTGATATCTAATCTAAATCTACCCTCTTTCAGCTCGAAGATGTTGCCCTTGATGTCCCTGGACAGATTTAATTCTGTCAGGGCTTTAGCTTTCCTAAATGATCCCTGGCTGTGTTTCTCCCAGGCTACCTGTCCTTGCTTCCACCCTCTGTAAGCTTCCTTTTTGTGTTTGAGTTTGTCCAGGAGTTCCTTGTTCATCCATGCAGTTCTCCTGGTATTTTTGCCTGCCTTCCTCTTTGTTGGGATGCATTGCTCCTGAGCTTGGAGGAGGTGACCCTTGAATATTAGCCAGCTTTCTTGGGCCTCTCTTCCCTCCAGGGCTTTATCCCATGGGACTCTTCCAAGCAGATCCCTGAAGAGGGCAAAGTTGGCTCTCCTGAAGTCCAGGGTAGGGAGTTTGCTGTGCGCCCTCCTCACTGCCCTGAGAATCTTAAACTCCACCATCTCATGGTGGCTGCACCCAAGGCTGCCCTTGACATTATGTTGTTCACAGCCCAGAAAAAATGGCTTGTGTGTCCCCCCTGGTGGAAAGGAGGTATATTGTTACAGAACAGAGAAGAAAGGTTAATCCTAGCTCAGCTCTGGACCACCAATGTGCTGACACAAGGTTGATTTAGAAGGACACTACAGCAACTATAGATATTTTTTTTCCTGAGCAGGAAGCAGAGAAGGAGACAGCCAACAACTAGGACAGAGACTAGTGAAATCCCTGCTAGTATGACGTGCTTAGGTCACAAATTGCTTTATTTCTGAGAACAGGGTCTGCTGCTTCCTTTCCTAAGATTTTTTGCATTTAGTCAGGGAAGGATAGGCTGTCCAGTACAACCACTTCATTGGGTAAAGGAGCAGGTTACTTATCTTCTTTCTCCACCCACCATTACTTGCTGGCTTTCTGTCATCAAGGTCCCAAATTGGGCACAAGTGTAGTAGGCAAGATTGTTCAAACAAGTCTGAGTGGTCAGAGACTGTTTAACAAGCCCTGTTAATTTTTATCCTTTAGAATTACTTCAGATGCATCTAAGTCAATGTCTAAAGAGGCTAAAAAAATCTCACTTGAAATCAATAAGGAATGCCACTGTCTTATGGCAAATATTTTAAAACCCCATGAAATTTAAAGGTAAATACAGGGCAAACATGCTGCATTTTCCCAAAGCTCAGGTTTTCAGCCAAACAGTTCAGATGCTCAATTTTTAAACAGCCTTCTGTGAGGTGGCTTTTTCATCTGGATTGGAAGCAGAAACCAAGAATTCTCACTCTCCCTAAGACTGGAAATAAAGGATCTTCCACCCTCCAAAGTGCAGTACGCACTGGGTTGTCTGCTTGTTTGGGCCTGTATATATCAATCCTAAAATGGGCATGTGTCTTATAATTTGTATGCACATGATGAGATATGAATTTATTTAGAATTATATTCTCATCCAATGTTGCTTACATATGTAGGCAGCAGTTTTCAACTCAGAACTCTAGCTGAGAAGGAGCATCTGACTAGAACTGAAAAAATAGGAACAAAAAAAGGATTGTAACAATGTCAGAAATGTAGAAAGCATTAAAGATAAATGTCAGTGTAATAGTCTTGAATATCTGCTGGCAGGTAACAGTGACTTTAATGGAATTTTTATATAAAGGAGGGCTATAATGTTTCTTGCCTGATTTTTTTCTTTTCTCCTAGCCAGGAGCAGCAGATGAAAAATGAAGTTTCTCAGCCCTATTAACCATTGATCTGTGTGGATTGTGGAGACATATTTTACCTGGCTATTTCAGTTGCAATCCTAAACCAACAGTTTGTTCTGTTGATAAAAATAATTCTAGAATTAGGTAAAACTAACAGTTTTTTAAAAATGCACTGTATGCATTTCAAGGTTCCCTTTTGCTCTAATTTGTTTTTGAAAAATAATTCATCTGTCAGGTGAAAGAATCAAGTAGTTGTCAGTGGCAACAGCTATCTCTTTGACAGCCTCTTGAGCTGCATTCCCCATCCATCACTGAGCAGTGACAGTCTGGCCACTGCTGTTCCCTCAGTAACTCCATTTCTCTGCAGTACTTTATAATAGAACTCAATGTTTCAGATGGATGGTTTGATAATAAATACTGTAGTGATGCTTAGATTGTTCCTAATTTTTCTCTTTCTCTGCACAAAGGATTCCAGATTTGCAGCCAACAGCTTTTTATTAAAACAGATACTGCTATCTCTTCCCCCTGCTTTCTTTTCATGGTTGTAACTTTAGCTGAGACTGTACATGAAAGGAGACAAGAAAATATAACTTAAAATCTTTTTTTGATGACTGCTTCCACGTGACAGCTTTCTCTTGCTATGACCACTTATTCCAATGTGCTTTCTGGTTTCTTCAGATCAACACAATCTGCTGTGTGAGCAATAACATTTGCAGCAATGGCAGGAAACACAAGAGAAGCTGTGTTTCAAAGCAAGATCAACGTGAGATGTATTTTGTTGCACAGCAGTGATTGCAAATGTCCCCTGATGTTGAACATACTTGAATCTTGTTTTTTATTAGCACCATTTTTACATGCAGTCATCTCTGCATTTAGCTTTTCAGTGAAGGCTTCTGACATTTTCTCCTATGTTTTACCTTTTCTGGCTTGTTCTAGCCCCATCAAAAGATGGTTGTTTCAGCAGGCCACAGTATTGATGTGGCAGATGTGTACAGCATGGTTATTCACTACCTCACCCTTCAGAGCTCTGCCTGGAGAGCACTGGGCAAGCCTGGTTTCATATATTTGCTGATGGTTTGAACATGTGCAAATACTTCTGCAAGGGCCAGGTTGCAGAACATTTGGATACACTGACAGCAAGTGTAGAGATACTTGGATTCCTGCCTTTCTACAGTGATGTTTAAACCTCAAAAGCTCCCCATTTACACATCAAAAAATGGATACATACTGTGAGGGGCCAATTTTCTTGTGAATAATAATAATTGATTTACAAGTCATACTGCTTTCTTGTCTGAAGGATTTAATCCTGTGACAACTATAAGGAAATGAAGGAAAGACAGAAGAATATTCTTAAGTATCTATAGCTAGCAGAAAAAGAAAAGATTGAGGAGATTTCAGTGACATTTCATATTGAGATAGCTTATGAAATCCAATACGTTATTTATTGTTGTTTATAATTCTTTCTAAATACCAGCCTCTAACCTGTACCTTACTGCTTATGTCCGTAACATGCTTGTAAGATACTCTGCAGTTAATCCTTATGAATGGAACTGTGTTAGAAAATGTCACTAAGATTTAGAAATACCAGATGACATGGGCAGATTCTTAAACATACACTGAACAGCGGAAAAATATATTAGTAAAATTTTTATTCAAGTAGCAGATGTTTCCATGATACATAAATATGGGAAATGGGAAGTGCCCACTATCCCACACTTACTGTTTTTGGGTGAAAGATCATCGAGAAATGATCAGTGTCTACCTCAGGTACCTTGTGCTGTTCTGCTCTGGCTGGCTGTGAATCACAGCAATATCCAGCCATGATTGTAATGAGTATTCTGCATTTGTAGCAGGAAATAATGTGTAATTTTGTTTGTTCATTTAGGACTTCCGTCTTCAGTACCAAAGCTAGTTTGTATCGACAGTAATGTGGGGCTCGGCTTACTTCTGGAGAACACACATAGCGTTCAAAGTAGGAAAGCAACTATGTATATGAAAGTCTTTCAACACTACTTAAGGATCAATACATTGCTGAACAGAGCGGGGGCTTGCATGTTTACAAATTTTAAATGTAAGCATACGTTCTTAACATTTTGCACAATTAAATACTACAGCATTTTTTTCTAGGTATCCAGAATATAAAATTATGCTTTCCTATATCATATGTTCCTCTGCCCTTACAGTATCTGACAGCAGCTCCTTTAGGTATAGGGAAATATCTGAAGGTAAATGCTGACCTTCTAATGGAAAACACTGCAAAGGGAATAGCTATTTCCATGAAGCTATTCCCCAGTGTAAAAAATTTAATGAATGATCTTCGTTTCTCTACTGATAATAAGTTGGTGGATTTCATTATAGCACTGATTCGCTTGCCTCCTCCCAACCTCTAATGATCGTATGCAAAATCTCTGAGCGGAAGCCATATAGGAGGGAAAACAGTTTTGTCTTGCCAGCTTGCACTGCTGGGGCACTGCAGACAGAACTTTAATAAATGTGTCATTAAGTTCATTATTTAAACACCATTCAGCTGGTCAGGAATTTATAATCTGAAGTCCTCCCTAATGCCTTGGATTGCAGTAGTGTGCCAGATAAATTAAAACAAACAAAAAAACCCAAAGGTATATCTCATTATGGCAAATCATAGTTCCCTCTGGATCACGTAAATGAGTTAATATACTGTTGTATGCTTCCAAATATATTTATTAGCAGTTTACTTTCAACATGTTCTTCAGTGAGCTGTTTCTTTTACTAATCAGCTGTTCATCTGCATATTCTCTGTATGTCAGGAAATTATATCTTCTGTCACTTAAAATGTTAAAGGGTAGCACAGGACTGATACATCTGTTTGAATTGACATAAATGTAGGAAAAATCCCATACTGTGCTGGCAGGTTCCTTCACACGACAGTTCCCACTTCTTTAGTGCTAACAAAATGTTCTAATTCAAAAAAATTTACTATTAGAACATTCAATCTAGATAAACCATAAAATTGCAGCTTTCAAAAACTGTAATGCTAAATCTAAAAAGTAGATTGAAATTGATGTAGAATAAAAATAAGTTGGGTTGGGTACTCTGTGAACTCTAGATGGTGTTGGAAGCTGTATCTACACTGCCTTAGCAAATGCTGCCTGTGCCTGGACTTGAGTTGGCAAGCCATGTACAGGTGGTGTATCCACCATTCATTTTAGTGCTGCTTGTTCCACTCAACCTTGCACTGTAATCATATGCCCTTCTTGGGACTTTGTCATGCCTCATTTGCCTGCTCTGAAGGAAACTGGTTGCTGTCTGTCTCTCTCCAACAGACCTGATAAAATGGCCCATGAACCATGTCCACTCTGAGGCTGTCTCTCAGATGCACTGCAGCCACTGCTGGCAGATGGGCACAGCCTCTCTCAGGGATGAGGGGGCCCATCGGTGTGAACCAGGAGGCCCCATGGTGATCAACTCCTCAACTTCTACCCCACCTTTCCTTCTAGGAGGTTTGGCAGATATCTTCCTGGGAAGCAATTTCTTTCATCCAACAGTAGCTGTGTGAACTTTGACTGAGTCCAGTCTCCCCTCTAGCAAGTTTTGGTTTTGGAGATGGTCTGTCAGCATCCACTGAAAGGACAAAGGCTAAAAGTTTTAAGCTGGAAGAGATCTAGATTAGATATTAGGAAGAAATTTTTGACTGTCAGGGTTGTGAGGCACTGGAACAGGTTGGCCAGGGCAGTTGTGGATGCCCCATCCCTGGAGGTGTTCAAGGCCAGGTTGGATGAGGCTTTGAGCAACCTGGTCTAGTGGAGGGTGTCCCTGCCCATGGCAGGGGGGTTGGAACTCGATGATCTTTAAGGTCCCTTCCAACCCAAACCCTTCTAAAATTCTGTGATTCTATGACCCTCTTTTGCACTCTAGCATGCAGTGACACAGACCAAAAACTTTTGGATGAGGTAGGTCATACTCAGTGGCAGGTACCTGCACTGCAGATACAGCATTTTACATGTCTGTCACAGTTGCCTCATTGTAGGTTTCCCACAAAAAGAATGAATCTAAAACAATCGGTCGGAGGGGCAACCAAATTCCAAAAACCCCACTTTTAAGCACACTTTACACAGCTGGATTCAGTCTGAAAATGGTGATGGGGCTAGGGGGGCAGGGGGCATGAAGTCCAGAGTTTGTTGACATTTGCTGACTGTCTTGAGTTTGGAAGGTCATCTTTTCTCAAAATCAACTGATTGTATATCTTGTCTGCAGACTCCACTGTTGATTATGATAAGAACTGATACTTTGTTATTAAATGAAACTACCTCTTAATTTACTAGGTGACTATTTTACTGCTTTATTCTGGTCTGAAGGCTGTGTGGTGCCTGAAGTCATTATCATGAATGCTTTTTTAATAAAATCAAGCACTCCCTCCATGAACTGTTCCCACAAAGTGCTTGGTTTTGGTTTGGGTTTTTTTTTTTTAATAGTTTAGTTTGGCGATATCCAGCCTTACACTGTGAGACACTGATTCACGTAGTTTCAGTGAATAATATGAGACCAAAGCTTTTATCTTATTTTAATTTTTTCCCCTTCCTTCCCTTCACTTCCCTTCTCTAAAATACTAACATAAAAGTAAGTTTTGTCTTGAAATTCTCTACTTGCATTATTGTAATTCTTCAGCAGATTAGGACAAATATGATCATAGTTAACCTGTTTCTGCTTTTACACATCATGCAGTGGTGTCATCTTTGATTTAGTGGAATGGTTTTCCAGCTTCCCCTGCCCATCCAAACCAGTTTCTTGCTTGTAGTCTCAAAGAGAGACTTGGAATCATGTTGATGACTTCCTAAGGTCCAAAAATACACAGCAGACAATGGACAGCTATTTAATTTTTACAGAGCCAAAGAACTGCTAGTGGTAATGACACTGGTCAATAGGGATTTTAGCAGATGAGAATTCCTGTAACATAAGAGGACCTATAACTGATAGCCAGCCTGGTATCTCCTGATTCCCTGTCAAGAGTAAATGTAACAATGATTTGCAGGACACACACACACACAAAGTACTCAACACCTGATGAATCACAACAGCTCTTGGGCTTTCCTGACAAAGGAAACTATAGAGGCACTGAGAGGAGAAGGCTATCTTTGGGTCTATATAACTTCTTTACATTGCTTTCAAAGAAAAACAAAATGAGCAACAGAAGGCATGAATCTAAACTTGTTGCGTGACTAAAGCAGTTGGGTCATGACTAAAGCTGTTATGAGACTCCACATACCAAACCGCCAACATTTAGTGGAAGGCTGAACTGTGTTCCTAACAAATATTAAAAGCACAAATGTACAGTTGCCAAATAAGTCTGGCTTGCAAAGTTCATTCTGTTTTATTCTGGCTGTTTTGTCCCCATCCTGCCCACTCACATCCCCTGTCATCAGTAATCCGTCTGGTGTCTAGAATGATGACAAATCTGTATGACTTCTGAGATAACAAAATCTTGATTAATAGGAAGTTTATTGTGATACTTTCTTTTATAGACCACTGTGGAAACAGCCTGTACATGCCTGCTTCTGCCAGCTTGAAGGTAGTCACTTGAGAAACTCCTGGGTGCTGGGCAAATAGAGAACTTGAGAATCTGTCCAAGGGAAACTGAGAGTCTTTCTGAGGGTGTATTTAAAAAGCAGGTTTTCCCTTGCTCACTTCATCAAAGCTGTGTTCTGGCTTCCATAATTTCATTTTTTCCTCAACGAGAGTGTGAGATGCTTTTGTCTTTCTCCCTTTTTGTATGATATTTTGCAGATTTGGTGCTCTCTTCATGTTCAGAGACTGAACTGTGGACAGAATGGTTGAGATGAACAGTCCTAAAGGCATGGTCCATGAGGCAGGGCAGTATTCTGATGGAAATTAATTTTAAGAGAATTAAAGGTCATAAAAGAACAGTAAGCATGTGGGAAATCCCTTTACTGGCTGCTACTACACAACTTGATGTAGACAGGCTTTCCATGGAGAGCAAAATCAAAACCAATGTCTTGAATCCGTGCAGTCCAATATCTTGAAATCATGAAGTATATTTGTCTGAAGTCAGAAGGCAGTGAACTGAAAGCTATGTTTATTTTAAGGCAGAAATGCAAGGTGAGTTTGGCAAAGCAAAGACGAATTTCACCTGCAGTTCTAAATGGAAGTGTCACACAGCATTTGTGTTTAGACAAGATGTACCATATTCAGGTAATGAAAGACCCAGAAGAAAGTCCACATGAATGTGTTGACTTTATGAATGAATCATGCAGTATGTTTCAAAGGTACATTAAACACAAATAGTCTGTGACAGGCACATTAAGCTGTTCATGCGTGTTCTCACCACTGAAAAAAAAACACAGCCAGTGGCTGAGTGATCCTGTAAAAGCTTTTCTTTTGGTTATAAGTCTTTTTATTAAACCTCTTTTCTTGATGGAAGATAACTGGTAGAAAAATAATTGTTTTTGATAATTTCTATTTACAAATATTAGGCATGTATTATTTTTTCTGTGCTGCTTATTCTGTTTTAGCTCTGGTCTACCCCTCCCACTGTCATCTCCAAATTAATTTGGTACAGTCTTACAGCAAAAACATTGATATTGAAGAAACATTTTCCCTGCAGCCATTTTGAGACTAGCTTACAGAGACATCTCATGAATGAGTGCATGAGAAGAGTCTGTGTAAGGGGACCAGGAATACAAATGGCTACTGCTCCATACAAGACGTGTGATGCTAAAAAATTC
Organism: Pterocles gutturalis; assembly: GCF_000699245.1. Classification (NCBI taxonomy): domain Eukaryota; kingdom Metazoa; phylum Chordata; class Aves; order Pterocliformes; family Pteroclidae; genus Pterocles; species Pterocles gutturalis. The sequence continues at coordinate 44,735 of NW_010106020.1, read as the reverse complement.
CCATATGCTACTGAAGGAACAGGACTTTCACTGAATAATAATTTGAGGAGTTCCACTTTTCCTTAATTGTTGACTGACAGATTGCAAAGTCTTGGACCTGTTAATTATTAAATTTGTGAGTTTCCTTACTGGATAATTCTCAGGCTGCAATTTATGCGTAATGCAATAAATAAGCAGCTGAGTGTGTGAGGTTAGTTAGGGGAGTCATGTTCTGTTTCTACGTAAGTAACATGAGATTTATAGTGTAGCTTGCCACAGAGTGCAAGCAAAAGCAGCAATACATGAACTATTTCCTTCAAGAATACTTGGGCTAATAGTGATCTTTTCACATGTTACAAACGCCACTAGAGGTCAAGACTGCAGCCTGTCCAAAGGATTGTTCGTCACCAAAAAATCTCTAGCTAATAATAGGCATATGTAAACCAGCACATCTAAACAAAGCTGGATTATTTGATGCAAACACTTAAACATGATCTTTTCTCTTCCTTTTTCTCATACTACCTACAGCAGAGGGGGGAAATGTTCTGCCTCAGTGATCACAAGAAAATCATTACAGTGAACACAGCTGCAGTGTGCATCCTATGTGAGCGGGAATGTGTGAGGGATGGGGACCAGGTCCTCCTACACCCTCAGTGTCAGGGAACCTTGAAACCAGGGCTTCCGTTTCTCTCAGGGGGATGAATATTATTTCTTGCCACCCTCACTTTTGGAGTCTATGAAGGTCATGACAGAAATTAAGCTGGATGGTTCTTCCACATCTGTAATGTCAGGGGATGCTGCGAAATGGGGTCTCTCTAAACCCTGCAACTGAGTTTCAGGCTGGACCCATTTTCAGATGGTTTGGAGTTAGGATGAACAGCCAGAAGGCCCAACACCAGGCAGGCTGTGAGCAAGGAGATAACTATTTGAGACTGCAAGGTGGAATCTGAGGAATAACATAGCCATTAGAGCGGGAGCTTGCTCCAGGCATTGAGCTTGTTATTCCTGCTTATGCAGGGGACAGGCATGTCCATGGGTGCGCCCATGTTTGTGTGAAAAAATGCAAGAGATATTAGGCAAAACAATCTTTGATCTTTGGGAACGAAGGGGCCCACCACCACCAAAGTTTCATAAACCTGAAGTTTAAAATCCTGAAGTCTTGTCTCCCTCATGTGCCATGTGGTGATGACACACAGGCTGGTACCTAAATCCATCACACCGAGACACCCAAGAAGACTGTGCCCACACAATGCTGCCAGCAGGGACCCCCATCAGCCAAAGGGCTTTAGAGTTGTCCCTAGATAGAAGTAACTTCTGACGAGCCAAACGCTAAATAACAGCGTACACCACAGGCAGGTTATAGCCTCCGGCTGCAGTGGCTGTAACAGTGATGTGATCTGAAAGGATCTAGCTCAAGCTTTTAACTTAATGTTTAATCCATCACCCTTACACCATATTAAGGCATCTGTTTTGTGGTGTTTTAGAGGGGAAGCTGCTGACATCTGTCTCACTGTTTCCTGCAGGGTGTAGGTGTTTCTTGGAGCTCCATCAAAGAGTGACCCATCCTGAAGCTGCTCGCCATGCGAGCTGCCTCTGAACCACAGCCATGGCACCAGAGTCCTGCTCAAAGCTGAGCATCAGGGCTATTCATATAGAATAACAAAAGAGCTCTCTCATAGCTAAATACACCTACTGTATGTCTCCTACTTTGGATGTTTTTTGCTTTGTTTTTGCACATTGAAAACAAAGGATGGAATTTAAATTCTGGTAGAATCAGTGTTGTTGGAATAAAATGAAAATGGCCCCAAGGAATTGATTCACTGGCTGCAAAACCGAATAGCGGAAAGATTAAATAAATTGCAGAAGGCAAATGAAGCTTTCCCTGCCATTACTAAAATTTAAAAACATTACAATAAGTAACATGGTTGTCATGGTGACTGAGTGTTTGTTTATGGTAAAATACATCAGGCAAAGCTGAAATGTCTTTAAGTTAAAGCTCATATGACAGGGAACTGAGTAGTGTAAGCAAGAGCAGAAATATATTTTTGGTGGATGCATGCAAGTAATTATTTTTTCTTATGAAAATTCCTGTCACTGCTCAGTGTTTTTCCTGCCCCCTTCATCACTGAAGTTCTGAATATGTTTGTCTTCTGCCAGCACAAGGAGCCAGCAAGGAAGGTTTAAAGGAAGATCGAAATGGGCGCTACTCATAAGCAGACTCCTGGTATTAAACAGAAAATAGGACCTCTTGTAGCAATGTTTTAAAGAGAATAATAATCCTTAAATCTGAATGCTGCATTATACATTCTGTGGTCCTGGCACCTGCAAATACGTAAGCACTCAGCTGGATAATCTGCAGCATAGCATTAGTTCAGCATTTTTTTCTCCTGAAATTGTCAGATGACTCAATTGTCTGGGCTCCATAGACTAAAATTCAGTTTTCTTTGTCTAAAAATAGCAGTCATTAAAAAAAAAAGTTAATGAAATATTCAATTTGCCTCTATTTAAATTGAGGGGAAAATCCTGTTAAGGGAGGAAGTGTCTGATAGACTAGAAGATAGTTTGTCACATGATTACAAATTAGTTGCATGTAAATTACTCTTGTTAAGCTGTAATAGGCCCTACTTCTGCAAAGAGCTTTATGAAACCATTGGGGTGAAGCTGCCCACTTGAATTTGATAGCAAATTTCCCAGCGACTTCAGCATCTCTGGGCTCAGTTGAAGGCTAGTGAACAGCATCCTTACCCACATTGGTGTAATTCTGGATAGTTATTCATGTCCACGGCAAAATATCCAATGGGCTTTAATAGGATATTTTCACAAGGTCTGAGACACAGAGCTCAATTATTTAAGTGTTGGAAACAGGGAATTTGCAAAAAGCCTGAAGATCATAATAGACATCACCTTGTATCTCCTCCTCTCTGTCTCTCTTTAAGGGCAATGAATGTGATAAATGGAGATGAATATCTGAATTATTTGCGTGTAATGACTGCTAGTTTACAGGGTGCTTTTTGGTGGTGGTAGTAGTAGAGAAATCAAGGTTATTTTGCATTTAATATTTTCAGCAACATACCACTTGTTGCTTTATGATTTTTAATGAACTGGTGAAAAATTAGCTAGTAACAACCATTATAGATTAATAGTCAGAGGTAAATCTCACTGAAATCAGTAGTAAGACATGTATTAACTTTAACAGGCATGAGACAAGATTTAATGGTACAAGACATGAGCGAGGGACCTTTTGAACATGCCGCTTCAGAATAAAAGAGGAAAAATGTTTAAAGTTCTCTTTCTGTAAGAGAAGAAAAGATGTGTTGAAAAACCTATAAGATGACTTTGCTAAATAATTCAATTTGTTAGACAACCAGATTTGCAGCTTCCTATATAGATTACCAAACTAGTAACCACAGCAGTATTATTTGCAAATTGCATAAGAAGAAAATAAATATAAGGCATAGGGGAAGTCACTTAATCCAGTCAGCTAAGAAGCAGTAAGAATGATTCTGTCAAAAACGCTTGAATGCAGAAGTATCAACATTTTACAGAGAGTTTTTTCCCCCCTGTTTTTAAGAGGCATAAAATCCACCAGTTTCCTGAGTCCTAAGCTTACACTTTCTTAGCAACACATTGGTTTTCTGAAAGAAAAGAGCTGGGTGAAACATTTACCATGAAAGCAGCTTTTGGATGAAAGTTCCATCTCCCCACTTCGTAATGCTTCTGCAAAATAGTATCAATTTAATGTTTATTGAATTTTCACAAAAAACAGTCCTTAAGCATGGATGAAACTGAAGAGTGAATTTTATTGTTTGGTCTAAGCTGATGTTAAATCAATGTAGCTCAAATTATTTCAGTAGTTATATATTTCTTACAAATCAAAGCATGTGCCTTTTAAAAGAGTTGAAAGTTCCTCAAGGTCTCCATTTTGCAAAGTGCAACATCTTTGAGATGCTGTGCTGGTTTTGTCTGGGATAGAGTTCATTTTCTTCACAGCATCTAGTATGGGGCTATGTTTTGGATTTGTGCTGAACACAGTGTTGATATCAGAGGGATGTTTTCGTTATTGCTGATGTTATGTGCTCACACAGAGTCAAGGACTTTTCTGGTCCTCGCCCCACCCCACCAGTGAGTGGGCTGGGGGTGGGCAAGAAGTCGGGAGGGGACACAGCTGGGACAGCTGACCCCAACTGACCAAAGGGATATTTCATACCATATGATGTCATGCTCTATATATAAAGCTGGAGGAAGAAGAAGGAAGGCGGTGATGTTCAGAGTGATGGCATTTGTCTTCCCAAGGAACTGTTATGTGTGATGGAGCCCTGCTTTCCTGGAGATGGCTGAACACCTGCCTGTTGATGGGAAGTAGTGAATGAATTCCTTGTTTTCCTTTGCTTGTGTGTGTCAGCTTTTGGTTTGCCTATTGAACTGTCTTTATCTCAGCCCACGAGTTTTCTCACTTTTACTCTTCTGAGTCTCTCCCCCATCCTGCTTGGGGAGAGTAACCAAGCACCTGTGTGGGGTTTGTTGTTGGCTGGGGTTAAACCACGACAGATGCAAAACTGGGAAGTGATAATGCAATTAGATTAAGACTAATCTTGTTCCTAATAATTCTGAGTTCTTGGTCTTGGCCCTAATAATTCTGAATGATGCTATGGGCTCTGTCATGAGGATGTTTGGTCTCCTAGAAGGTGGACTGAGAACCCCTCACCCATCTCTCATAGTCCATAAAACCTTCTGTTGCACTGGGCAGGAGTTGCATGCACATTTTTGGGCGCACTGCAGTTCATTTTTCCAATCCTTTATAGGTTTCCCCTCCTGTTCGTCGCTGTAATATTTGAGCATATTATCCACCTCACAGTCAGGCGCCAGTGGTAGCATTGTGGAGAAAAGAAATGGTCACATAAAAATAATTTTCTTCATGCTTTGCTGCATTTAAAGCCACTATTTTGTTTTACCACTTAATTTCATTGTATAATTCAGATCTGAAGCACTAGCCTGCAAGTTTCCACTGGAGTGTGTTAAAAGGGTATCTGGTTTCCTGTTTGTTTCACCCACCTGCTTTATAACTCTTCAACAGAAACAGAAAATTAAGGATACAGATTTTCAGCACAATGGCAAGGAAAAAGCTAAAACACTAAATGTGCTGAGGCTTCTTTGCTAATGTGAAATCAGGCATGTCCCTGCCCATCGGCACGGGCTGGGGTCTGGAGCAGCTGCGAGTCACCTGCCCAGCTTCCAGTCTCACACAATTACTTACCCTGTGCAGCTGGCACTAACATGTTGTGACAGAAGGGTCACAGATGGAATAGGAGACCTTTTTTTCTTAACTGAGGGTAAATTACCTTTCCAATAACATATGGACACAACCTTCAGAGCCAGGGTTTAACCACGAAGGTTAGGTTATTCAGAATGAAGAAACTACAGAAGCAATGACACAAAATTCATTCAAATAAGTTCTTGTTTTCTAAGAAGGATGAACACTGAACCTCTGTAGGAACCCAGATGGAGTTCTGGACGCTCATGAAAATCAGTTTTTTTATGCCTGAAGTTCAACCACTAACCAAACCCAACACATTAAGAACAAACACTGCTTTGTTGAGAAATGAAAAAAACAGACTGGAATTTCAACAACTCATGAATGAAATTTTTCTTTTGATGGAATTCTGGTCTTCAGTAATTTTTTTCATGGTTTTCTGCCTCGGACCTAGATAAAGGATGATTGTAGTCAAGCTTGACTGGATGCCTTCTGGCTGCTCTCTAGAAAGGCAAATAAGACCACTAAAAAGCATTAGCAGGTGTACAGAACACAATTCTAAACACTAAAAAGGCTCCTACTAGCACCAGATAGCCTCTCTTCAAACACTATTTTTTTTTCTTGATGGGTTTTTGCTGTGTTAAGAAATGATCCCTTAGCCTTTTTATTCTGAAGAATAGTGGTCCAGAAAAGCATAGTATTTGTCAGTAATTTCAAAATGTTTGAGCTCTTCAGTATCTTTAACATATTATTTTGGCAGCAGTTAATGCTTAGGTGAGACCCATTTTCTTATTTATTAGAGTATTATACAGTTTTGAATAATTCTTTCATAATAACAAAGGTTACAGCACAGGGAGTTTCATAATATTGTGTGGTGTTTATCTATACCTAGACAGTCCCAGACCATCTGCCAGGATTGCTTTTTCTTTATTATGGATCAGAAGAATTATTGTGACAATGAATAACTATTTTCCATGATAAACCAGGAGGCAGATGACTCAAAAGGCTAGTAATGCCTGGAAAACAAGGCTTTGACTTCCAGTTCACTGGTTCAAGTGAAGCTTGAGCCATAATGGACCAGAACTCAAGCCCAACTAATTCTTGGGGTACCAGGGGCACTGTGAGCAATTTGATCTAGTGGGAGGTGTCGCTGCCCATGGCAGGGGGGTTGGAACTAGATGATCCTTAAGGTCCCTTCCAACCCAAATCCTTCTATGATTCTATGAAAGCACTGGGCTGGGCAAATGCCTGCCTTGGCAGGAAGGGTTGCCTTATGTTGTTGTACTTAGGGAATTAGTTGTCGTGTATTGCTTTCTTTATCTTCTTCTTTTTTTTTTTTTGTTCTTTCTTCCCTTTAAGATAATATTGTTAAGCCAATTGATTCACTTGCCTAAGAGAAAGTTAAGGCAAAAAACTGAGGTTTGTTTTCCCTAGGTTTCTGAGCAGATGCTCCAGCTGGCATTTTATTAGTGATCCCTTTAAATCTGAACAAAACCCTTGTTGCTGTCAATCAGTAGTCGGCAGAAAGATTACAATAATAACATTAAAACTCTATCTCCATGGCAGTAATATGATGCATCAAGAAAAGGACTGATCCTAGCGGCCATGGAAAAATGTCCAGTAGTTAAGTGTCTCTCCTGGCACACATGGGAACCAGGCAACCAGGGTAAGACTGCATCTGCTGGGGACCATTAGCAAAGCAGCTGAAATAAAAGCATAACAGAAGAGACAGTGGGAAATCAGTCCTTGCAAATGGTTATGAAAATAATAACTATTTATACAATTAACATATCAAATTTCATCTGCATGTCTCAAATGGTTTTATAAACACTGATGAATTAAGTTTCAATGTACCCTTGTGAGATATTTTTCTCCCATTTTGCTCCTATAAGTAATGTATAAATAAATGCACAGGGAGCTGAAGTGATCTGGAAATAGGAGCACTGTAGGTTTTTGTGATATTGTATAAAGCCTAACAGTCCCAGCTCTTTGCACCACAGCCATTAGATCCTTGGGCTTCCAAGGACATCAGTTATTACACTCAGGGCTTGTCAGATTTTTCCTTCTCATAAAGGATGTAAAGAAATAAGAGGAATTGTTAGAATTTCAGTGCAACAATTATGGATTATATTCCCATTGATTAACTGATGGCTAGCTAGATGTATTTGTTTTCCTGGTTACTTAGAGATGTTTCCCCATGCACGATGATCTCTCTTCCCTATTAAAAATCCAGGCAGAGATACCCCTCTGATATTGTTCAAAAAATATGCAAATGTGTGATGGGTTTGCCCTTGGCTGGGGGCCGACTCACACACACCCACTCACCCAATACCCCCAACTGGAGGATAGGGGAGAGAATTAAAGGAGTAAAGGGAAAAAAGGACTCGTGGGTTGAGATAAGGACAATTTAATAACTAAACTACAATAATATTGAAAATAATACTATATACAAATATACAAATGAGTGATACACAGTGACACTGCACCCCCCACCCGATGACCAAGACTCAGCCTGTTCCCGGCTAACGATCCCGGAGCAGGGAGAGTCCTGAAACCACACTCACGGAACAGAGATAACAGTGCGAGCGTGCCAGACCGAGAGCTGACTGGTGGGGTGGGGGGTGGGAAGGTCTTGGGAGAGCAACCACCTGGAGCGAGATGACCCGGAGCAAAAGAGATCCAGAACCAAAAAGGACAATCTTCCAGAGGGTCCTCACCTATATACTGGGCATGATGTGTATGTTACGGAATAGATAACTGGCCACTCTGGGTCTCATTCCTGAACCTAAGATCAAATCCTGGGCTAGTAACTGGGTCTGTGCTCCCTCCCAGCTTCTCCTGTTTGCAGACAGCCAGAGAAGCTGAAAGACCTTGTCAGCCATGTAAACATCACATTTTATCAGCTTTCTTCTGAGCACAAATCCAAAACACTGCCTCTTGCTAGCTATTATGAAGAAAGTTAACACTGTCTCAGTTTAACCCAGGACAAAAGGTTAGAGAGAATTATTATATGTAATGACCAGCAATATCAACAGGGAGCATGGAAAGAAAAGGCTCAGAGATTTATACTGAACTCCTTTCCTCTTGAATTCTCATTGGCTCCAACGGATTTCAAGTTTGGAATAGCTACAGAAAAGATGTATTATAGGATGTCTCTTTTTTGATCGAGCAAACAGGACAACTTCTTATTCTTTTAAAAAATTAACTCTGAGTAAAAACAAAATCAGCTGTCTTCCTGTAATCAAACTCTCTTTTCCCTTAATGATTGCTGCATATGTAAGGAAACTGTTATATATTCTGGTTTTGATTTTTGGTTCAAAGCTCTGGTTCACGTACAGGTGCTTTACCCATCCTTTTGAACAATTTTGTAGAGGAGACTTTGAAACAATCTAAAATCCAGTTGGAGGAAATAACTGCCTTTGTTAAAAGCAAAAAATGCTGCTTTCTTTTTCACTTTTTTGTTATTTAAACTTCAAAGGATCTTTTTCATATACGAGCAAGTTCAAAAAATTGGTAATTTTACAGAGAGAGAAATGTGCTTTGTCTGTGTTTTCCTTTGTTCCCTGTGCTGTTGTTGAAGGTTTTGTACTTTCTCACCTTACCTGCTGCAGTTCATGTGGCTGTCTCTCCAGAACAGCTCTTTGAAAGGCAGATCTGATTCTCCATGCCCTTACTCTAGCCTTAACTCTCCTGCTGTTTCCCTGATTTCAGGACAGTACTCCTGATTTACATCATGGGGGAAGAAGGAGCGGCTGGAAATGACACCATGGGTTAGAGGTATAGCAGGCAGCCCAGGAGCCCTTAATAACAGCTCTGCATCTCACTGACAGCCTTCACTTTCAGCTTGATTCTGGACTTCAGTCCTAATCACGTAGAGCCTGTCTTTAATGTGTACATAATTAACAACAATAAGCACCAACTTCTGCATGAGAGGGATGAAGACCAGCCTTCTGCACAAGTAGCTTTGGTTACAGTACATGGGGAGAGAGAAATTTTGACATACACAGTTTGCATTGCATTGGCTTTCTATATTCTTCCTTCTAGAAAGGCAGGGATGATGTTAATAAGTTTCTTTTTAATTTTATTTTTCTTCAGCTCTACTTTCAAAATATTAGCTGCTCCTACACCCTTAAAAGCTTTATCAAACCTATAGACATACATAAATCTGCTTCTAGAAATGTGAAATGTCTTTTGTGGGAGATTGTCAAAAGCATATAAAGGATTTAGGAGCACAAAATATTGGGTTTTGGAAATGTTTTAACCCTTTTTACCTATACATCTGATGGTTTTATACAAGGCAGTACTTTTGTTTCAGTTTCTTCATAGCTTGGCAGACTGGCCCCTGAGAGACCTGTCAGTCAGCTCAGTTGCTGGCACATACGGCAGACTTCTTAGTGTGTTTGAAACTGAGACCCACCCCCAACCTTTCATATATTAACCTTTTTCCACTCCTTTACTCACTCATGCCACTGAATACTTTCCTTGACTCCCTCTTCTGCAGCTACAAGAGCCACTGTCATGGGTATAAGGCTTAAAAAAGAAGCTCTTAGCATGCTGTGTGAAGCGATGTATTAGTAAGCAGGATTTACTTGATAAGATATACCCTCATAACATGTTTAACTGGAGAGGAAGGTTGGACTGGCCTCATGTCATTCTTTGAATACCTCCAGTGCAGATCCCTCAGTGACCCCACCTCTGTATTTCTATCTGCTTGTCCATGCTGATATACTCTCTCATAGCTAGTTGTGTCACCTGGTGGAAAAGCTGTCATTCAGGGAGAAACTGGGGGATGGACAGGGAAGGTCTTTAACCACTCAGAGTCAGCTTCATCATTTCTGCAAACTGAACTAGTTCTGAGTGAAAGTAGCCATATGAATTGTTTGCATTGTAGGTAAGTAGCACTGCAGCATTACTTGAATATACTCCTTTAGTCAAGTAAATTAGCCTGAATACAAAGCACTTCTCAACATGGGTCACAGGTTTTCCAGATATATGCCAAGGGATTAAAGTTTATTCCAGGGGAGACTGGAATACATTTAATACACACAATTAGAAATATAATGTGAACCTGAAAAAGAAACTGACTGAAAAATCCTTCGTGTGGCTGGAGCTTGGTGGGAAGTTTTCTCCAGCTCAGAGCAGCAGTAGCTGGCCAGTTGAGTCTTCATGGTTTCCTCCATGACTGTGTAGGATGGGATCACAGCCTTGGATCTCTTTTGTCTTACAGTTTCCCTGCTAGGGAAAGGACCTAGAGCATTAACAATGTCCCTGAGTTCTCCCACTTTCTCCATCTTTTTTTTTGGAGTTGTGCCTGTAGGTATTTTACTAAAGGTACAAGGCTGTTGAACCTTGGGTGTGGGAACAAGGGGGAATAGGTGTGCCATGGATGTTTCTGTGCGTCCTGCTATGCCATCAAGTTTTTGGAGCTCATATGTTCTCTTCTGATCTTACATTCCTACTGTCCCAGTGTCTTTTTAATTGATATGGAAAGGATTTCACATGTTTATGTGCCACAGAAATGTGTTTTTGAAAATAGAGTTTTTAAAGGGGTTTCAAGAGTCTGAAAGGGAGAAAACAAACGGAAAAGGGAATGTGAATGGTGAAAGTACAGCTAAGACAATTTTAGATAGCAGGCACAAGCCTTTCTGAGATGCCATGATACAGAGGATGCTTGCGTTAAAATAAAGTGCCCAGGCTAATAAAGAAAATGGCAATTTCTCAATTCATTGTAGGAACTGGACTTCCAAGGAACTGAAGTAATTGAAATCAGACACTATCAGCCAGAAGGGAAAGCATAAATCACTAGCTGGAGAAAAATGAAATGACAAATGGATGGGAGAACTGGGGAACAGGCACTAGTACAGCTAAAATGATGACAGTAACAACAAAAGATAAAATCTACAGCTGTTCTGCAGGGCCAAGTTCTGTGTGTGGAGAGAAATAAGATATTCTGGTTTACTTATTTTTAATAATTTGGACAACTGATTTCTGACTACACACTTGCTACTTTTGTTTTTGCTAGTGGTTACTCACGCTTGTGGACAGATCATGAAGAATATATTTGGAGAGCCTCTTCTGATGTCAGTGGAGTTTCTTGGATTTCATAGGCAATGTGTATACCTGCATAACCATGGGTATTTTCTATACATGTAATAATTTCATTCTGTTGAAGACAGTGGCCATCTTGTAGCAGATTCAACTGTTGTGTGCTCCAGACTTACATCTATACTTCAAGCTGGGATTCTTTTTCATGGAATCAGGACTCCAGACTTTTTGACTGCTTTTAATTTGAATTGATTTCAGTTTAGATTGCAAAATGCCTTTTATGATAAGGAAACATGAAGTAACAGAAGGCAAACTTCTCCTCGAAGGTAATTCTTACCTACAGACTGCAGTATTTGAATGTAAATCTGTAAATCTGACATGCTGCAGTTGTTTCACCAAAAAAACCCAAATCCCAACCCCAACAATATCCATATGTTTAAAGGGCATTATTAGATATGGAAAGACTGACCTGACACAGCACAGAACTTTCTACTAAAAGTTTTTTTCTCTGACGTATTTTAAACACAATGTCACATAAAAGTAAATAGTTAACCTTTTGCCTCCTTCACAGAAGCCTGCATAAAACATTTAACGTATACTGCAAAATCCTTTACTGTGCAGATTCTCCTGAGTCTCAGGTGAATATCCCATTTAATTCACAGCCAGCAATTTTATTGGAGAAACCAGCTCATCTACGCTTTGGACCTCTGACTTCTGCTGTAACTATTCAATCTGTCTTTCTGTTTCTATATGTGACATTTTCTGCCCTTTCATTCATTCCAAATAGCTTTCCTCTTTAACCTTGTGGTACCAAAACATTTCATTGTATTTGAAAGTAATGGCATTTGGTAACTGGCAAAGCACCAAGTGGTAAAGGGCACCTCCAGTAATTTACTTGAATGCTATCTGTATGAAAGCTGAAATAATTTCATTCTTCAGCAAAGGGGTATCAGCATGCTAACTGTACCTTCCAAGCCATTAGTGTAAAGAGGCTGATAGCAGGCTGCCTTGGCTCTGCACTTTCCTTTTCACTGCTTCAGTTAAAATTAATAATGAACACCTATTGATATGGAGGATAAGTAGCACAGGTTTAAAAGGGTTTGGAAAGATTTTTCATAGTTGTTTTTGTTGGCTCTGTTATATAGTAACATTACTGTAACTCTACATTTCAACATTTAATTAAAATTAGTCAGGAACTTTTAGGATTATGAATAATTTTCTGCCTATATATTTGAAAGTTCAAGATGTTTCACATGATGAAATTGTAGTTTTCTGGACAATCTTAAGTATTACCTGTATGGGCACAGGGCAGAGGAAGAAAATTAAGTATAACTATACATTAGTGTGAGGATATGAGTGGATACAAAAGGGAGTGTGCATGAGGATCATTGTGGATTAAAAAGCAACGTAAGCCACGGGGCTGTGTAGCAGGCTGAGAGTTAGAAATTAGAAAGCATATGATGCTTGAACAAAGTTCTTGAGATATATGATTGACTATATGACTTTGCATGAGTGTAAAGTCCACACGTGTCTACTGTGTCCCGGGTTTCTCCTTCTTCAAAATGGAAATGATGAATTTATTCTGTGGAGCATTTTGAGGTATTTAAATGTCTGTTCCAGGCAAGGAGGGACAGGCAGAACAGGGAGTCTTGCTAGCTGCTATTTTCTTCTGTTATGAAAATGTAAAGATGCATTTTGACTAAGTCTATAATTTTTAAGTTAGTCGTGTTCACCTTAGTAGGCATTATTATCTAATCATTATCAAAATATAAGCTATGTATTTTGTTAAGTTACAGGTGAGAATTATTTGCCTAAACTGAATAAGAAGGGAGTAAGGAGAGAGGTGCAGGTACATGACATGACCTGCATAATGATCTGGCTGAGATCCCCTACCAGAAATAGAACAGCTTTATAGATATATATTTTGATATGCAGTGCTTTTTTTTTGTCTACTATTGCTCACTCAGAACAATTCTTACTAATTTGCATGTCATTATACAATGTTGATGGGACTCAGTGACAAGAATTGCATAAGTCTGCAGGTTCAGCAACAGAGATAGATGTTCGTTCATTCTTAATGACATTAGTTTAGGTGACATTTGGCCTTTCATTATTCATGCTCAATTATGGTGGAATAGATAAAGAATTGGAAGACGCAGTCACATCTGTGTTCCTGAATGAAGAGTCATTGTGTCATGCTTATAGAGACTGAAGTATCATCCAAGTGAATTAATTATAACAATTTGTTTTCCAATTCAGTCTGGCAATTATTCCCTTTTCAGAATAATCAGCTTTGATTTTCTTTACAGATTTTGTACAAACTTTGCAACAGACCCATAACCATGTCACCAATTCACTGCCTCTTTGAGGGCATAGGGGGATGGCTGTGCATCTGGGGAGGTTACAGCAGCATTGAGCCTGGAGGCGGGTCTCCATTCTCTCATTCATCTATCTGAGTCACGGATCAAATGTCTGACTATGGATATGAGTGAGGTACCCCAAATGACTCTGGTTCTGTCTTTCCAGTTCTGAAATTTTAATGTCTGTCTACAGTGCATAGGATCTACTTCATGAGAGTGATAGTTTGTTTTTCATAAAGCATTTTGATTGATATTGGAGTCCATAGGGCAAAAAAAGCTGAACGTGGCTCACATCTGTCAGTGTGGATGTATGGAAATAGAAACATCATTTCTTTTTAGACTGAAGTTCCTTTTTAAACTTGTAACAGTCTTGTAATGTTTCTTGCTATGAGAGTTGTCTTTAAACAGCAGCTGAATTTCACACATGCTGCCAGGGGGCCTTTATCCTCAGCTCCCTTAGAATTACAGACTTCCGTGCTAATACTCTTTTGGCCTCCACATCACAGCTTTAAAACAACTCTATCCCTTTGGACATTTTAAGGTTAATATCAACTATATTTTTTCCTTCTACAAAATTAAATATAGTAAAATATATCATTAAAACACTTTTCCATTAGTGGAATATCTCCAAATTAATCCTACAAATAACTAGTACTAAACCTTGAAGTACTAAAGACAAATTCAGAGCACGAATAAACAGGATCTCGATAGATCTCTCGTTACAGCAAGTCCAAAACTGGCTCTTATACTTTTTTAGTGTCCAGCATAATTTAACTAATGGTGGTCTTGAATAAAATGTTGGAAGGATGTGTACATACAGGTGTACATGTATGAAATGACATTATTTCTGTCAAAATATGTTTCATTGGATTTTTCAAGAGGAGTAAAGAACTGCATGTTGAGGGAGGAATTTTTTTTAATTGAAACATATGGGGTGTCTCATGGTTGTTCAATGAATGAATCCATCATGATAGTTCTGTCTCCAGGGAAACTTTGAAAGCTATTACCTAGAAACTCAATGAAGATCAATTATCTCCTACCACCTGCACATATGCAATACATTTAAAGAGTGGCAACTGCATGTAATGGAAATAGTGACAAAGATAGGTTGTTTTTCTCCTTCTGTATATCAGTCATAGTAATCAGCTGCTTCTTTCTGCATCCTAATAGATGGATTATGAGAAGAAAGTGCTTTGAATACAAGGAGAGATGTTGTCTTGCCAGCATATGTCCCTTTGCTATACGATGTCAAAGTATTTTTACAAAAGGTAGGTCTTTCTCTGTGCCAGTGTGCCACCAAGAGCAATCCCAAAGCAAAGAAGGTCCCTTACTAGCTAGGTTCCCACCACAGAGCATGGCTCAGCTCAGTGTCTTGGGTTTGCTCAATCAGCAAGCGTTGCTAATTGCCAGGAAAGGCAAAGCACGGGGAGATTCAGAGCCCTCCCTTCAGCACTTAAGAGAAGAAAAGATTTTTACAGGTGAAGGAACAGCATGAACTGCTGCAGAAGTGATTCCTTTAATGATTCATGGATCTAATTATTATTGGTGTTAATGATGATACAGTGCTTAGAGCCATTAGTACAAATCTTAAATAAATGCAGGGCAAGCACTTTTTTATGGAATTACCCAGTCTAAGGGATATTCATAACTAGAAAGCTGCACTATTAAAATATGCATTATGATTGTCATAACAGTTAATTCTGAATTTGTCTCATTTCTGGATTTGCTTATAAATCTTAATTAGCCACTGTGGAATTGAAAACAAATAAGAGATTACAGAAAACAAAATAAAAGGTTTAGATAAAATCTGTTAAATTGTGAGAATGCATTCTGCCATTTATCAAGACTAATAAATTAATTAACTTTAGGTCTTACCACAGCCATAGTACAAAAACTCATTCTAGTCCTGGTTTTCAATATTCAGAGCAAGCTGGCTTTGTATTTGCATGGAAGCAAGGACCTAAGGATGTAGATTCTTATGGAGATGCCACCAATATATATAAGGCAAGGAAGCTGTGGGTTTGTCAATGTCCTGCATCCGCTGAAGTTAGATGGGCAAGTGTCTTTAAAAAATCGTTTGCTTATGTAAAATGCAGACCAGCTTTGCCACTTTGAGCACTAAAGTGTTACATACAACATCACGTAAATATATAGCAACTGGTTCCTTTGAAAGTTTCGGGGTGTTGATTGGAAAAATCCCATCACCAACCAAGAGATCAGCAAAGTAACTGAAGAAATGTTCATCTTCAACAGAACTGGGAACCATTCACTGTATTCAGGGCACCCATCTGGATACCAGCACACATCCCACTCCTCACATCCAGTGGAAACAACCAGCCCAAGATAAAACCTGATAGCCCAAGGGGAACCAGCAGCTGCCAGTACTGCCAGACAAATGGAAACTCAGAGGAGTGAGAGGCTTGGAGACTCCCTGGGCTCTTTGATTCTGAAATGCCTCAGCCCCCCTGGATGCTAGCCTACAATGTATTACAAAAAATACCCCAGAGCTCTAAAATAATCTGTTTCTCCTCCACTCTCGGATTATAAATAATCATAGTTATAGATCACTCATTGCACATACTGACCCTCATGTCCTTTTTTTTTTCTTTTTTTCTTTTTTTTTTTTCTGTTCTTGGTACTGAGTTACTGAATTTCAGCAGCAGTGGCTGTAGGGGTGATAAATGAAACTTCTCCAAGGCACAGCCCATTCTCCCCTTCATGTTGTACAGAGCAGATAAAACACACTCCTGTGCCAGCTGTGCAGGAGAAGGGACAGCTTTAGCTCCTACTGCTACCCTAGAAAATCTCTGCTTGCATTCTGGATAAGTGGTGAGCGTTCACAGACTCACAGGCCAGCACAGCCTCTCTGGCTTAACTAGTTTGCAGCCTTGTACGAAGAGTATTTACTGGAAAAAATGATTATAGATTTTTTGAAACTGCCTTCCATCATTTTAGAGACCCTAAGTGATGGTGCTGCTGCCTAGGGAACTTAACAATGTACAGACACCTCTGTCACAAGGAAATGTGTCCTTTTTCATATGTGACTATCAAACTGCACCTTCTAAGCCACTTGGTCCTGCAATGCCTTTCTGGCTAGCCAGCAGAGAAGCTGCCTCCTGTCACACGCACATTTTCAATGTCGAAATGCATAAGGAAGTGATCAAATTACTCCTCAGCTTTCTTTTTGGGTAATCAGATAAACTGAATCCTTGTGACATGCAACATGGTTTTCTAGCCCCTGGGTAATTTTTGTGAAATTTAGACTGTGCAGCAGAAAGCAATTCGCATCTTTTAAACCTTGACATGCAGTTAAGATTTTATGATACAAAACAAGAAGCAGAGAGATGCTTCCCTCCTGTTGTGGGCTCATCTGTGCTTCACTGCTAATAAATTAAAGTCTCTCTGCTCACTTGTGTATTGCCAAAATGTCATAGCTGTTGAACATTCCATTTATTTAGCCTTAGTGTTGCTCATGAGACTGTAGTTAGTGGTACTAACTAAGATCTGAATTATACCTCATGTATTGATTTCCAGTCAAACAAAGAGGGAATGCATTGTTTCACAGGTATGTCTTCTCTTGTTTTACTAATACAGCCTTAGACTTTAGCCTTTTTTACCTGAAATGTCACTAATTTAGTAATGTCAGCTAGTTGGCTCTTTTCTTATTAACTCATTAATATGACAAAGGGCAGCTATATCCAGAATAGTTATTATGCTATTTACTACATTTGTTGGTTATTATGTTGTAGGGAATCCAGAGGAGGGCCACGAAGGTGGTCAGAGGGCTGGAGCACCTCCTGTATGAGGACAGACTGAGAGAGTTGGGGTTGTTCAGCCTGGAGAAGAGAAGGCTCCAGGGGGACCTTGTAGCAGCCTCCCAGTACTTAAAGGGGGCTACAGGAGAGATGGGGAGGGACTCTTCATCAGGAGTGTAGTGATAGGACAAGGGGTAATGGCTTCAAGCTGAAAGAGGGCAGATTTAGATTAGATATTAGGAAGAAATGTTTCACTGTGACGGGGGTGAGGCACTGGAACAGGTTGCCCAGAGCAGTTGTGGATGCCCCGTCCCTGGAGGTGTTCAAGGCCAGGCTGGATGAGGCTTTGAGCAACCTGGTCTAGTGGAGGGTGTCCCTGTCCATGGCAGGGGGATTGGAACTAAATGATCTTTAAGGTCCCTTACAACCCAAACCATGCTGTGATTCAATGATTATGGAATATACGTTATGCCCATCTGCTACAGTAGGATATCAAGAGCCTAGAGAGAATAATTCGTAATTCTGAGGCAATGTCCTATGGATAGCACAGAGCATGATGGCAGATGGAAAAAGATGGATCTGAGCAGATGGATCTGGGTGTGGTTCATGTCGCGCATAGTGGTTTACACTGAAGCAGAACACTGGGGCTAATTTCTTGCCAGCAGGAACAGCCTGCCATGTGGCACTCGGAGAAATCACCAGCAATTACCAAAATAATTCAGCTGAGTAGGCAGGCGTGCCCACAGTGCTGCGTACCCCAGCCTAAGCACTGGCAGCGCAGCTGCACAGGAATAGCCAAGGGCAATATTTTACTTCCAGAATAGTATGCCAGTGTGAAAAACTATGTAACATGTTCAGGTATGACTGCTGAAGGTGTCTAGGTTTATTTTGGATTGACTGATAGGGCTTCTCAGGCATCCACAGCTACTAGTCAAAAAAGGCATTCTGCAGTGACAGTGAGGTGACAAGCACATTGGCAGCAGCATGTACTGTACTGTATCATCTATGGAAATGGTGATT
>NW_010106020.1:20645-26294 GCF_000699245.1 Pterocles gutturalis | reverse complement strand
ATGCCAGAATTTGCATGAAGAAGGCAGCTCTTGGGAATGCTAAAGATTATGGTTTGATTTGCAACACAGTATTTTCAAAACAATGTAGTAATACTTGACATACTGCAAAAAAGCAGCCTAACCAAATGAAACCTTTAGCAATGACACTGCTTTGGAAAAGTGAATCACACCTATTAAATACTATTTTCTGTTTAAAATTTGAACTTGCTGTTACTAATATCTCAAGTCCTACGCATTCTACGAAATACGATGTAGCCCAGATCTCTCCAAAGTCACTAGGAATCTTTCCTCACAGTCTGACAGGAGCTAGCTTATGCCTTTCGTACCCTGATATTGATTTTGGGAAGGAAGTTGCTCCATGAAAAAAAATTTACAAGCTGAGACAAGGTGATGAGAAAGAGAAATAACTAATATGCCTTACTACAGTTATAATTAATCACTTCTCTAACGTGATTTCTGTTCAATTCACAAAAGCACCAAGTCTGGGTTTGAGAAGGGAACATTCCCAAAGTATGCCCTGCAAGGGGTTTCAGGCAAAATTCTGTTCTGGGTAATGGTGTAAGTTTTCAGTAAGCCCACTTATTTGAGTCTTTACACTTAGAACTATATTTTCTTGCTTTCCTTTAATCTGCAGTTGGGAACTATCAGAATTAATCAAGTATATTTTAATCAATAGTGGGTTTTGGCAGTACAAATATGTGAACGGTCATTGGGACAGCCTTCCAGAGCCCTGTGAGGTTATTTCTTCAGCAACCTATCTACCTGCAAAGAGACAGCTTGAGGGAAGGGAGAAATATATTTGAAATATGCCAAAAAGTTACCTGCGCCCAAAGGATGCCTGCAAAAGCCTGTGTACCAAGGGGGCCAAGGGTACACTATGATTTAAGAGGCATAAGTTTGGCATGGAGCTTGTGCATGTTTGACAGTTCTCTCCATAACAGCGCAGGCAGAAAAAGCCTGCTTCTGTGAGGTCTCAAGCGTCTATTGGTAGATCAGCAGCCACCGTTCCTGTTAGCATCATGTTGTCTTGTATACTGCTCTTCAAAGCTTCTGGATAAGCTATAATTAATGACTTAAGAGGATTTTGAGGACCTCTCTATATTTAATAACTTTGCACACTGCCAACAGTAGTTTAAGGTTCAAAAGAAGATCTGAAAGCAGGAGGCAGATGCATGTTTGTTGTATAATCACATTTTGTACCTTCCTCCCTCTCCTTTCCCTTCAAGAGGATTTTTATAGCTATGTTTTCCATTCAGTACCTTCTTCCTTTATGCCTATATTATAATCGCCATCACCCCGAGCTGAAGAAATCAGCTGTCTAGCAGCTTTGTCTATTTTAGGAAATCTAATGATTTACCTATAAACAGAAAGACACATGCCTGCAAGGTTCATCATAGTAAGCCTTGTGCTCCTAATAAAATATTGATTTCCTCTCATCCGATAATTTATATTTTCAATTGGCTTGATCGGGCATCCTGATATTTTTTCACAAGATACAGTGATCACCAAGGGAGTTAAGGTCTCTTTAGAATAAGAATGTGCTGTTGTGGGTTTTTTTAAGATAGTATATTTATACGCAGCTTTGAACAGAATGTTATTACAGATGAATCCCTGCAAGGCAAGCACTGTTGCCATACCCAAGGGAAACACAATTTTATTTTTACACTTTGCTGAATTACTTTATTGAATTGGTGCATGCTATAGTTAAAGGTCACTGCGTACACATAATTTCTAATAGCTGCAACTTTTTATGTGAATTCTGAAGTGCCATAAATAGACAGAAAAATGAAAGCCAGGTTGAAGACGATGGGATTCTCCCATTCTGTGCTGAGATGAAGACTTCTTCAGTAACCTCTTTATAAGAACCTTCATGGATTAGCACCTCATACTAAACTTAATACTTTTCCACAAATGGCTGATAGCAAGGAAGAAATTCAATTATTTCAGGATAAAGAGCTTATTTTCAGGACTCTGTATTGTCTGCTTAGTATCAGTTTTTTATAATACTTGATATTAGCATGACATATATAACACATATATAATTGGACTACTTGCTGCACTGTATTCAGACTGACTTTATTTACATCTTTGCTGTAGGAGGTTCATATCCCCATGTAGTGACTGGCCAGCACAGCCATAGCCTTTTTTTACCAGCTGGTGCAGTCACTGCTAATGCAAATGCTATTGGCAGCAGCAGTTCGCTAATAATGAATATAGAAGAAAAATGTGTATTTGGGAAAGACTGGCCATTAAAATCTATGCTTTTATATTGATTAGAAAATAGAGACTGTGCTGGTGACCTGTGTTTAAGATGACATAATACTGGCTAGGTAGGGGTGGCCATGCGATACAGGATCTATCTTGTCATGGTTTCTCATAATTCAGGAAAGGGAATTTTCTTGGCTATGGTGTTAATCTGAAAAGTCAATTTTCTGTCAGTCTTAGGTATACGTGACTGCACATGTATTCCTGAATCCATGCTGCTCCCTTGCTGACTGCATGCAGCACGTCCTTAAGGAGAAGGCGAAATGATGCCTGACACAAGAAAAGACCAAAACAACATCCCAGAATGACAGCATGATAGGAGAGGGGAGACTGTGGCCATAGTGACCCTGGCCCAGCAGATAAGTCTCCACCTTAAGCAAAAGCCCTGCATGTGGCTTAGCATGCAGGGCAAGTACAGCTGTTGCTCATGCTAATGACATAAACAGACAGCTCTGCACAGGATCAGGCCTGCATGTTCCTTCAGTATCTGTTTCGCTTGATCATGTTCCCACAAGACCAGACACTTCAGATACCTTCCTTATTGACAAAACTTTCTGGCACATATTTTCTCATTCTGTCTTGAATGGCATAGAGTGAAAACGATTGGGATGCCTGGTTTTCTTTTGGTGAATGACATAACTACTTGTTCTTGAAAAATGATTGTGTTAGTGGGAAATGACAATAAATAACAATAATAATAATAATTGTGTTGGTGGGAGCTATTGAGAACATTACCAAAATACATTCCGAGATTAAAAACTAAACCTGGTTCTAACACTTCAAAGAGTCTTGTAGTTACAGAGTCTGAAGCTGAAATCGTGTTTTCTTGCCAAGGATTTATATTCCCAGAAGCTGTACGTACCACTGGTCCTCCTGATCCATTATTGATTCATTCTATTTTTGTTGCTGATAAGTGTTGTTGGGATTGTTTACAACTACAGACTGTGATAGAGTCAATACTAATTGAGGCAAGAGCACGCATCCTCCCTCTGTTCCATTACTATTCGTAGATCGCAAAAAGGAAGGATAAAGGACAATTTTCAAGGTTCTTGAAAGGAAAGTATAAATAGAAGAGCTGAAAAAGCCTCAATTTCCTTGTTTTAATTCTTCATTTCCTTATTTTGTCTGATAATATGAAAATGGGTTTAGTCTGCAAGTAGCAATGACAAAATAATAAAACAATAGTGTGTGCATTTTTAAAGCAATGGCATGCTTTATGGAAAACACAAATGCCCACCAGGAGCAGATGCATTAAAACAATCTGAGGACACACAAATGTGTGGGGTACTGAACTAGGGGTTATAACTGGATGATCATCTCCTCTTTCTCTTGTTTATTGTACTGGCTTGGGGAAATAGTTTCAAGTTTTTTCATTCGCAGAAGACTTCGTTAACTTTAATTAAAGGAAGCTTTTGATAAGAGTGGCAACAGACAATATGCATACAAACCAATTCTGGAAATTTCTGTGTTTCTGGTGGTGCTCTGAGACTCTCTGACAAAAACTGTAGGCTGAGTATTCAATACTAGCAATAGGTTCCAGAGCTAGAGCCAACACATCTTTCATCTTTGCTATCCACCTTCTCTCCTGTCATCAAAGGACACATTCTGTCACAGCTCAGACAAGTGCTGTCATGACTCAATACCTAAAGTCACAGCATGGAAGCAGAACAGGTTAGTGGCAGATGTCACTGATTTGTCAACAGATGAAGCACCCTCAGAAATAGCAGCTACTAAGCCTTTCCAAAGCTTCCTGTGAATGTCTTCGCTACGCTCCGTAGGAAGTTTTTCATCTGTGTGCGCAGTGCTGTCCACGTGTCCATCCCACAGCAGCCTGGCTGTCCTTGTAACTGTGCTTCCCCGGCTGGCTGTACTTAGAGGATAAGGAAAGCAACAATGTGCTGCCTCCTGAGGGAGCTGGGAAGGCTCTTTGTGGATCTTACATCAAGCTCTATGGTCAACAGCTCAGAAAACATTTAATTAGGTATAGCTCATCTAATCCTTTGAGCACCTCATTGCAATGCTTCCATTTCTACGAAAACATTTCAAAGCAAATAAATACATTTCATACTTTCCTCATTGCTACTCCTATCTGAGAATATGAAGAAAATTTCTCAACAATGAAAGCTGATTATAGATTAGCCAACTTCATGACAGAACTTCATTCACATGGGACTTTTGAAATGAGACTAATGAAAAGAGTGGGGTACAATTTTGTAGGAGAAGGGGATGATGGAGTCATGTCATTATTACTTAGTGCTATTGTAACTCAAGTTCTGAAATGTGGATATTTACTTTTATTTTTAAGAGTCTAGATGTAGATTTCATACTTCCGTGTTAGAAAAGCATTATTGACTCCTTAATTAGGTTTTCAATGGATTAATTGGGTTTTTGCCTCTGAATTTAGCTCATGCATAATTAACTTATACTGGTATCCCCACAGCCTGACTCATGGCTGAATTTCTAAAACATGGTTTCATTTTTGTTAGATGTCTTTTACCTTAACTATCAATGCAGTGATGATTTTCCTGAAAATAGTTTGTGAACTATGTATCAGTCCTTGCTGAGTCAACAAGACTCGTGTTAGACTCTCAGCCCAAGAAAATTGCACTCAGTAGATGGTGCAGGACAAAGAAATTTATTTTTTTACTTTTAAGTAACAAAAACTGATCTCACTCTGGCAATTTTTTCTTTTTTCTGCCTTTCGTTGCACAGAGGAAAAAGCATCCTGTTTTAAATAGGCAGTTGTTATTCCTGCCCAACATAGCACCCTACAGTTATTCATACTGTGTTTATTCCCATATAATTATTAATATGATGTAAGGGCTCACTAAGATTCTTCTCATTATCCTTCCCAAATGAGAGCAAAATGAACCAGCAGTGACCTACCAAGAGCTAAAGCAGTGTGTGGGAGAACAATATGGTGCTAAAAGGTTAAGGATCTGTCCTGCCGGCCCTCTGAGGATGCATATGACAATCTTCCAGTGTGTTTGCACCAAGCAGAGTGCTGAGTGACACCTAGTGTTTACACATTGGAAGCTTTCCTGAAACAAAAGCCTGACATGAGCTGAAGAAAAGAGCCAGAGCTCCTCATAGCAGCAACAGGAGGCTTTACTATCCAAAGGCTAGCTTCGTAATACGTGTAAAGCTGCCTGGTTCCACTGAAAATATATTTTCCTTATGCCCAAGATTCTTCATTTGCTTTTAAATATCAAAGAAGATTGAGAGCTTTAGGTGGGTTTCCTGGGAGACCACAAAATCAATGGAATAATCTTTTTTCTAGTTAAATAGAAAAGAAAAAAAATTTACCTTAATGTTTTGTCTCAAATGGGAATGTTTCATTGTGGATTTGAGTTTTAAAATAGTAACATCTCCAGAATATTAGCG
>NW_010106020.1:258-20609 GCF_000699245.1 Pterocles gutturalis | reverse complement strand
GCATGCTTGTTTTAGAAAACACCAAAAGAAAGCAGTACTGTTTTTACAAATATTATTGTCTAAGTTATTTGGATTAAACTGATATGAATTCATAAATGCGTTCTAGCTATCTATTTTTTAAAATTAAATATTGTTTTTCTTTTGCCTATTTCCAAAAGAGGAAAACATGTAAGAAACACCAACAGTTACATTGCTCAAAAAAAAAAAGAAACAAACCCCTACAAAAATAGGAATTTATGTATGTGTGGACAGCACATCCCAAGGGACTTTAAACAGCTATAAATTATCTTTTCTTCTTTATTTTTTGTCCATATAAGCATTTGTGCTATAAGCTATTCTGCATAATACTTCACTTTTAACTGGAGTTTGGAGACTTCAAGCAAATGGTGATATACATATAGATGAGGCTCTGTCCAGAAGTACTCTCTCTTGCTCCGGGTAATTTCTTGCTCCAGCTCGCCCCTCTCTTGGGGTCATCTCACTCTGTTGGTTAACTCTTGGTCTCAGACACCTGGGCTCTTATCTCATTTTTCAGGATTGCAATTTTGGGACTCTCTGTGCTCCAGGATCATTAGCTGGGAATGGTTTGAGCCTTGGTCACTGGATGGTAAGCAGTTTCACTGTATATCACTCATTTGTATATTTGTATATACTATTATTATTACCATTATTATTTTCAATTTTATTGTAGTTTAGTTATTTAATTGTTCTTATTTCAACCCATGAATCTCTTTTCTCTTTATTTCTCTCCCCCATCCCTGGGAGGGGGATGGTCAGCGAGGGGTTGTTGTGGTATTTGCTTTGCTAGCCAGGATGAAAACTACAACAGGGGTGCTGAGCTGCCCACTGGGGTTAACACAAAACAGCTGGTAATAGAGTTAACAGGAGGAGCAGGCCTAATCCTTCTGGGAAGCAGATATGGTGAGTATAAAGCACCTGAAAAGCTTTACTCTAATGTGAACTCCTGGAAGAAAACAGAGAAGAGCTGGTACTGCTCAGGATATGAAGCTGGATACTGCAGAGATTAAAGAAGTGATGTGGAAGAACTTGACTCTAGTGCAGCAACTGAAAACTCTGATCACTGAGGAAAACACGCAGATTAAAAAGATTTATTGTATTTCTAAATGTCTGCAAATAAATTAAGAGCTAAAGCATGAATCTCTTTGGGAGGGTTATTCAGCCGTACAAAGCATATTCTGATACACTTGGAGGCTGTATTAAGAGAGCTGTAGCCTTAGGAACTCATCTGCTGTAAGCACCCAAGGAGAGGAGCTAACCAGCTGCAGGATGAGTGTGAGCTGCTGGTGGGAAGTGTCATCTGTGTGCCAGTGTGATACAGCAAATCTGGTGCTTTGGCAGACACAGGGGAGTGCTGCAGGAGCTCTGAGGGAGCACAGGTGGTACCCTGGAACTGGTGCTCGTTCCAAGAACAGAGCTAGGCTAGGACATGAGAAGAAAACAGTGAGGGGCTCATCTGGCTAGAGGCTGGAAGAGCCTGCTTTGTTTAGCAACATAGATGCCTGTTGCTTGGATAGGTATGTACATATTTTTACGGGAATAAATACTGCAAAGAAAGGAGACACAGTCAAACAAAAACATTGTTAAAAAGCAAAGTAAGAATAAAATAGCTGTTAATAAATCCAGGCTGGAAGAAAGCTCACAAGGCTCAGCGTTAGGCCTTTCCTTTCGAGCTCCAGGGTCTGATGATTCACAGCCTGACGGCTTGCAGCAGCTCAGGGATCACCCCAGCTTCACAGGAACTTGGGATGCAGTGGTCAGCTCTGTTCCCAGACTTGATTTTATTCTGTATAACACATCTTTAAACTAGGATTTTTTTCTGCTCGTCTATAAATCCTGGCTAAACAGGCCAAAATCGCCACCTAGTGAGGACAGTCTCTCAGCTCACTCATTTCACGCAGTCTGCTACAAATACAATTGAGACAATCTTTCGCTGCATTTCTTTGAGTGAAAATACTACGTAACACTTTTCAAGAACAAATCAAGAACTTAAGGAAAAATGAATTTGCAGACGTCACAGGAAAACAGGCATTTTCCAGAAAATAATATGTATCCAAGCATAAGGATTCCTACCACCTCTCGCTGCAATCATTAAAGTGCCTACTTTAAAGTCTTGGAATGTATTTACAGGGGTATTTAGTGAAGGGCCAAATTTAATGTCTGCACTGGGTTTCTTATGCCTGCTGCATACATAGTGCTTCAAACAGTCTCTGGGTTCTTGGTCCTGGTTTCTCTGAATGAATTGCTAAAAATAAGTAAACTGCATAACTGGCTAAAAACCAAAGAAGTATCCAGAAGTGGTTTCACTTGTAATATGTCTGTAATGAATTAAAATGAATGCACAACAAATAAAAGGTAAACCTACATGTACCAAGTTAGTGACCTTTTGCAACGGCTTCCAGTTAAATCCATTTTGCAGGTTCCTTTGCCTTGACCTGAGTGATTGAACAGGAATTTGTAGTCTGCAAAACTTTTCATAGCTACCTAATCATTCTTGAAGTTTACGCTTTTCTGTTATTTTTACCCTGACACCCTTTGTTGGTTGCTTCCTGTTGCACTGAGGAAATAAACTGAATGTTAAGCTTTAAAAAAAAAAAATGCATAGCAAACCACTGTTAATATTTTTATTAAAAAAATTATATTTAAAGCATACTATATTTTGGATCCTTTATTGTCAAGACTCTGTGCAGTGGTAAACATAAAACAAAATAAATGGTAAGGGAAAATACATAAGAACCTATGGATACAAGAGCTGTTAATTTGCAATAACCACATGAAAAAATTCTGAAGAAATCATGAGTAAAAATAACAGTGAGACAGGAAGAATCTTTTTTTTTTTTTCCTCAAATTAAGTTATTTCGCTTGACTTCCCTTGGTAGAGATGGAGTTGTGCTACTTATGACTGATAAATATTTCTAGGTCTTTTTGAAACTGCGTATACCATGCTTACCTAAAGTCAAATTTTTAATCTACTAGTGATGCAATAAGGATAAAAAAAACCTTCATGACTGAATTTTCCCTTTCCAAAGGAGCTAATTTTAAATTGCTAATTGCTACTGCCTAAATTTATTTCCTGCTTACTACAAAAATAAATCATCCTCTAAGTGTGAACACTAGACTTAGTGGTGAAATGTGATACTCAAACAGAACCTGGGCATCTACAAAGGCTGCAAATTCCAATGCAAGGTTAAACGTTGAGTCACTGGCAATGCCTTCAGAATACATTGTAGTATCTTACTACTCCTGTTATACTATAAGGTCCCACAGCGGTATGTGGACCGGATTGAGACACTGCATTGTGCACCAACAGCCATACAGATGGGGAAGGAAGACTGTCACTGATCACGTCAAAACAGGTGTCCACGAAATTGCATCCTCTGGTTCACACATTTCTGGCACCAGCTGTAACAAATGTGAGTGCAGTATTGTTTCCCTGTACAACACCTCAGTATGAAGCTTTTTCTAAGGTTGGCTATGCCTCACGGAACCTGTTGTAGGTTCACATATGCTGACCGAGCTGCCAGACAGTGACATGTGCTCGTTCTCTGTATGCCAGGAAGGAGAGCTCACTTCTGCCTGCATGGGGTTACTGTGAATATACCAGCAGTCATCAACAGTTTGACCTTTTCTGGGTTTTTCTGCTGCACTGCTTCTGAGAAGGAGCAGAAACTTCAGTTTACTGAGGATTATTTATTGTTTTGCACTCCATGAGGATAAGCAAAGAAGTTGGGTGAAGCCATGTGTTTATTCCCTCATTCTGAGAATAAATGAATCTTGGGAATTGCTTCATAGATATTTGGCATAGTTAGAGTTCCTCTTGCCCTCTAAGACTTAGGGCTTTTTACCTTCCTTCCCATTCAGGAGTCCTTGGTTCTCCTAAGGTGAAAAGATACCTCAAAAGATGAGTTGCCACGAGCCTGCCCTCTGTGAGACCCTGGAGATGTCATATGTGAGACCTGGTGCCTGAAACCAGGATACTGGTAGAACAGTGGGGTGTCAAGGGAAGGAGAGGAAAACAGTGGGGAAGGCCTGTGTCCTGAGGCCATTGGCTGCCCACTTTCACACCCAATAATGATCCATTGTGTGTCTGGATGGACTGCAGAAAGTTGAAGTGGAAGAGACTGTAAGATCTATGAAGTCAGGAGGGTGACCTGATGTGGGTGCTGTACTGCTTTGGCTCAGTTTTCCATCTGGCATCTAGAGGTAATCTGTTCAATGAGTATGAGGGGAAGATACCTTATTTCTGTGCATCCACTGGAGTGGAGCTGCTAATTTCTGCAACTTCCCCAGAAGAGACAATCTCATTCGTCATGCTTCCTCAGTCTCTTCAGTTCATTTCATTTAGGGATGTGAGCCAAAGGGATTCTGCCCACGCTGTGTTTACAGGATGAACTGCATTTTCCTCACAGTGTTTCCTCACACATATAATTAAGTATGTGAAACATAAGACAATGTATGAACCTCTCCTTTAGACCATAGCTTTCTGGAGTTAGTACTTGCCATGATATCTGCTAAGGTGCCAGCTATGAGATGAAGGAAACTGACGAGACAATTCTTCCAATAGCTCAATATATTTCTGAGATGGGCTGGGATCGAGAAAGAAATAAACTCTGTGCTAAAATGCTAGAAATTTGAAACAAGATTGTTCCTGGATGTAGTTTTTCATGCGGGGTTGGAAAAACAGCCATTATTTTGCACATCTGTTGCTAAAAGGGAGAAAGCTTTTAAACAGTGAGAAATTATAGGTAAGGTCAAGGTTCAACAAGAAATCAAAATAAAGCATTAGCTGGGATGGAATATAGCACAAATTTGGGGATATTAGGACCAGCTCTTGGGAAAAGCTTGTGAAAGTCATTGCTTATGATAAATGAACTTCAGTATCTCATCTGAAGGGCAATAGAGAAAGCCGTGAAAAGGCATGAATTGTTGTTTACTTTGCTTTCATAGGTAATGAAGACAAAACAAAATGTGATATTTATATATATATTTATATCTGATTGGACAGTAGTACAGTATCTGGGTATGCTTTTACCCAGTCTGGCACCTTCTTAATTGTTCATCCAGCAACAGATCTTGTCTTTACCAGGAAAACAAAACAATGGAAAAGAAAATAATATTTTGTCTCTGGTATTGAATCTTTAACCAAGTAGCTGCTATAGCAATAGCATTTCTCAAAATACTAAATTTAAAGTTAACAGCTCCTGAGAGCTACCTTGGGTCTTGTGGGACGCCTTTTTATTTTTTTTTTTTTTTTTTTAGAATTTCTCTCACACTCCATTTAAAGAAGCTGGGAGTTTGTACTCATGTCAGCAAAATATTCAAAGTTAATTTTAAAAAACAGATCAAAAAAAGGATTGACCTATTTTCCCACTTTTGTTTTTTTAACTGGTGTTTCACGCCTCCCACAGTTTTAGCATTCCCATTCCGCTTTAGTGATGTGATTACTATATATGGGTGCATTCTGATGTTCAGTGAGAGATGCTACAGGACACGCGTTCCAGCTCTGCTGTGCACAGGCTGGCTAGAGGCTGTAGGTGATACGCTCTACTGACAGCGCCTCTGGGTTGGCACAGATGAGGATCTCACTGTGTTTTGGGCAGTGTCTTTGTAATTCACCTGAATCAGGCTTTTTACATGTAATTTGATAAAGCCTTTACTGTTTTCTCTTTGGCTTTTGCTGCTGGTTTGTTTGGTTGTTTTTTTCACAAAGCCCCAGTCCAGAACAGACTTTATGTCTTCTACGGTATTACAAGATTTAGGTGAAACAGCTTGGTTACTTTTAATTCATAGCTGAGCAGCCAAAACCTCCCTGTGTCAGCTTAGGCTAGCAATTTATCAGTAACACAGCCCTTGGGGTGCAGCAGTAAGCGAAAAACCTCTGCGATATGCACAAGATGTTTCACTCCCTTTCCACTTATCAGTGCCGGAGCATCACTTATCAGATGCCTCCTTGGATCAGTGCCATCAGGCACTCTGCAGGTGTGGCTCTGGGACCACGTCGAGCTGCCATCTCCTGCAGAAAGAAAACCCTGGCAAACGGTAGCACTGACCTGTGGGTGCAGCAGCTGCCCCTGGCTCCTGCTGAGCTCAGAGCCTTACTTTGCTTTCTTTCCCCACAGCCTTGCTCTGTGCAAACAGATCTTCTGCTGTTGTGGTCGCGCTGATGCCAAGTGCCCCAAGACTCGTACCCACATTCTCTCTCTATGTTGTGTGCAGGCAGGGAGCAAATGAACAGTTTATTCCTTTATCACCTTAGAAAACAGAGAACTAGACCAATGATGACACTGATGGAACTGGTAAGTAACATGGAAAGTGGCACATGGCTAAACTATGGCCTGATGCCCCCTTCTTTATTGGCATTAAATTAAGAGTGACATCGCCGAAGATTGTCACTAGACTAATCAGAATTATTTCAGTAGCGTCACTCTCCGTGAATGGAAACAGGAAGTGGAATATATTAATCTTATAACTCAAATTCACACTTCCCTTTATCTTCCTCCGTGGCTTTGAAGCTATACATGTTAGCCACTCAAAAAAAAAAAAAAAAAAAAAGGCTAGGCAACAGTCTGTTAGCCTACAACCATGTGAGACAGAACTGACCCCACTGACATTAACAAAGCAAAGCTGATGTGTAGCTACATCAGAAAAGAATAATGATCTGCATCATGAATACGGTGGTGCAGGTTGTGGTTAACGTTCCAGGAAAAACAGATTAAATGAAGTCTGAAATTCCACCAGCTTGGTCACTGAAAATCTCCCAACTTGTGAAGCTGAGCTGTATCTGCTGGACTTTTGGAAGATGGATTCTGCTTTAAGTGAATTATTGATATATAAACTCACCTCTGCTGTTATGCTGAAAATAATATCATTTGGCAATGATATTTCATACTCTGTGGATATAAACTAAATTACAATCACAGCCCTTCTAATTATCCATATTCTTATTGTATAGATTAAGAAGTGAGATAGGAACTACAGTGACGCACCAAGGCCATACATTAAAGCTTTTAGGCATTGTCTTAGAGGAAAATGGGATTTTAATGCATGCATTTCTTCTTGCCAATAAATAGACATTTAGATTTTACAAACTCTTTTCTGTAATGAATGTCCTTGATTTGGAAAGAGTTCCTGTGAATTTCCACTTGGTTTTTGCCTGCAGAGCTATCAGGAATTCTAAGTAGAATATTCAATAACAATAATAAACAGCATGGATTTGAGCATGGATGAAGACATTTACTTTTCACTAAGCCATTTTTGCACAGTGAAAAGTACCTCTCCTGTAACACTGCAGTTTTAAAACGAACATAGATGTTCACTTTCATATGGTAAACTTGATCCAGCTGGGACAAATTTGGAGAGAGAATAAAAAAAGTGTAAACTTTTAGCTATGTAAGAAAAATGAGGTAAATACACAAATGATTGAAGTACAAGACATTGTAGTCTCTACATCTAAAAGTTTCCTAATTTCCCCAGAAGGTTGTGATTTGAACACATACACCGAGCATGTTAGAACAATCTAAGGGATTAGGTACCTACATTTTTTTTTCGTAAAGTGACAGGACCCTGAACTTCTGAGCTTTTTCATGAAAGTGAGCCTGTAGGCCAGCCATTGTCATTGTTTTCCTTCATCTTGAAGTGGATCTTTAGCAATGCAGGGAGGTACTATAGGGAAATGATGCTATGCAAAACATCCACATATACCAATGTAAACTGGTCCAAGTTTTTATGAGCATTGGTGGAATATTAAAAAGTATAAATTCTCAAGGCCAAATTTTGTGGAAATTAAGCTCTTTGCACAGGGCCAGAGCCCTAAGTTTACCAACAGGGTCTGAGGTCTCCTGCCTCCCTGGGGTTTGGCTGCCTGTGCAGAAGTCATTGCTGATGTGGTGTGGCTGCACCTGGCCTCATACCTTGCTGATCCCAACCTTGCCTTCCTGACTTGGCTTCCTGGACCTCAGACCTGCCTCATTGCTATGGATTTGTCTGGTGACCACAGAGCTGCTGGCTAACACTGGTTACCATCACCAGACCTGCTCTGTGGGCCTCACTGGGTTGCTGTGGGATCATGTGGCTTCTTGGTGATGATGCCGCCCAGCCTGCCTGGCTGTCACCCTCAGCTCCTGACTCCCCACCCCTTGCAGAGCAGCCAGCTCTCAGTACTCCCTGATGCACAAGTTAAATTTGATTCCGTTTTGTTGCTTAGTTTTAGTTTTCATTATTCTTTATTTGAAATAAATTAAAAACCTCAGTAGAATTAAATTTCCAATCTTGCTGGCATGTGAAAGATCTAGAAATGAACCACTGAGTTCTTTTTTCCATGAAGTTACAGTGAAGCTTGGTTCCGCTTTTATTCCACTGCTGCAGTGACATTTCATATTCTGTTGCAAAATACATAGGTCAGCATGGGAACAAATCTGTGGTGAAGTAACTTGCACTGCTGCTGGCATATTTTTTTTCTTCACAATATATAAGAAGGTATTATAGAAAAAAAAAAAACCCACACCAAAACAAAACAAAATCCATCAAATGGAAACAAAGAAAGGAAGGGAACATACTTTTTCAGAGAGGAAGGCAACAGACAGAATAGTGACATACACAGTTCACATAGGATCACAGGACAATTCTGGTTGGAAGGGACCTCAGGAAGTCTCTAGTCCAACCTTCTGCTCAAAGGAAGGTCAGCTATGAGGCCAGACCAGGTTGCTCAGGACTTTGTTTAGTTGGGTCTTGAAAGGCTGTCAGGATGGAGCATGCAGAACACCTTGGTGCAACCTGCTTCACTGCTTGGCAGTCCTCATAGTTCAAAAGTTTTTCCTTATGTCAACTCTGAACATTCTCGCTTCAAGTTAGGCACATGATTTCTTGTCCTCCTGCTATGCTCCCCTGTGAAGAGCTTGGCTCCATCTTCTCAATACCTTCCTTGCAGGGATTGTAAGGCTGTCATTAGGTCCCCCAAAGCCTTCTCTTCTCCAGACTGAACAAGCCCAGCCTCCTCAGCTTCTCAAGTTCCCCTCTTGGAATATGAAATTAATTGAAAGTATAAATAGATACAAACAGGAACTCATGAAAACAAGGAAAGTGGCTCTTTGTAATGGATAAATTTGTAATTTGGATGCAGACGGATCTTCTCATAAGAATTTCCATATTGCTTGTGACCACTGTATGCTCATCTTCCAAGTATAATGTCAGACCTAGAAGTGTGCTGAGAAAGCGCTGGTCAAAATCCTTCTACTATACAGACTTGCCAGAGGGGCATTTTTTTTATGAAAATAAAAATTTTCTCACTATGAAACTCAACAACCACCATAACCAAACATTCTTTCTGGCAACTGAATAAAAGTGAAAGGTTGTGAGAGGAGAAAAAAACCCACTTTCCATGGCATTTTAACTCTTCTCAGGGGGTTGAGTGCCTGCCGCTACCAGGAAACCACACAGCCTTCGCAGCGGCCCGCACAGGAACAGGTTCCTGAATTAACAGCTGTACTTTTGATTTGTGCTAACTTCAACCTTTTCAAAATGTGGGCTCTTTTGCTGCTGTTTTTATTGTTTCTTGGGATATTTGTGTTCTTTGCTGGTTTGTCAATATTGTTTGATTTTTTTAAAATGGGGAGACTGAGAGCCCTGGAACCTCTATCTCAAGCCTCCAGGTGCAATTAAGTAAATGGATATAAACCTTCTTGCTCTATTGACTCTGCAAACATAACCACACTCCAGATTTCAGTCATAGTAAGCAAGGCTAAGGGCTGGTCCTTTATGTTGTGGAGTTGTGAAACATCACTTTTCAATCCTTCCCTTTCCTCCCTGCATAGATCAGGAAAAGCTTCATCCACGTTAAATGACTGGTGGCTAGAATTTGGTTCTTAATAAGCACTTGAAGTAATCAATCTTCAGCTATCTGAAAGCCAATATTGAATGAAAGGCAATGAAACTGCATGATATATAGTTGTGCATTAGAATATATACGTTCCAAAGAAAACAAAAGCTAAAAAGCTTAAGAGCAGGTACATTCCGGTCCACGAGGTAAACAATTTTACGAAGTGGCTAATCTCATGGGTATGCTGAAGGAGAACTTGAGTCATTACTGAAACACAGCAACCATCATAGCAGCATAAATTACACCATGAAATTAAAGAGAAGATTTAACACTCTCCCTCTCTCTGCTCCTATGGTTGATCATTTGAATGATCTCCATGTGTGTGCGTGCTTTACTCACTTCTATCACAGTACTGATCTAAAAAAAAAAAAATCCCTTTTGGTGCTCCTTCCCAGCTAAGCTTCAGATTTCTATTCAATCTGGAAAACAAATTACTAGGTTAAGAGGACTTCAGCCTTCCTCCAGCTGAGTATGTGTATGCCCAGCATGCAGGCTAGCTAGCAAGGTGCAACAGGAGGCAGTTCTGTTCTGTGGGGGATCCTCAGTAATTCTGGCAGTGTCTCATGTACATCTTTCTTGACTGTGCATTTGTTGACATTGATTTATGTACCACATCTGATTTTAAGATATGTGTTGATGCAACATTGATTTCATTGACCCTGTAATAAGTTCTTATTAGCTCCAGCTACTGGTTTCACTTATGTTAGTAGCTGTGACTTTTGGGGTATTTCCTAGGTACAGACTGGGGAAGAATTTTTCTTTCTTTCTCCTTTACATTATCCAATTTTCCTCTGAATGTGTTCGCTCATGCATTTTTGACAGTCTCTGTTTCACAGGAAGTTCTGCAGGTGATCAGTGCACTGCTCTTAGTAGCAGAACTGTACAGAGCATGGTCTTTCGCTTGGTCTCCTTCACGCTTTTGAAGGCACAAGCAACACCTCAGCAAATTCAGTATGTCTGTTCGTGCAGTTTCACTCACAAAGCAGTAAAGAATGGGATCAGCAATGCAATTCAAACTTGTTAAGGCCTGTGTGATTCTGTAAATCTTATACATCAACTGCAAAAGCTGTGGGTCAGTGGTGTAGGGTTCTTTGATGCTGCGAACAAGCAATATAACATGATAAGGGGTGAAGCAAACAATGTAAGTAACTGTGATATTCAGAATAAGTTTCCTCACTTTTTTCCTTTCTTCATCTGCTGTGGCTTGATTACACCTCACTACTTGGTAGATTTTGTGGTAGCAAAACACAATGATTATCAAAGGGACCAGGTACCCCAAGCATATCCGGAACAAATTTATCTGTGCCTGCCACCATTCCAGGGGGTATTTATCATAGCATAGTGTATGATTAGTGAAATTGCAAGGATCACTGAATACTTCATTGTACACCAATATGACTGAATTCATGGTGCTTTCCAGAAGCCAAACAATTATGCTGATAATCAACGAAAATCTTCTTGTGCACAAGTGCTGGAGCTTCAAGGGGTGAACTAATGCCAGGTACCTGTCAACAGAGATGCAAGCAAGGAACGCAGTGCTGGTGTAGAAATTCATATACATAAGGAAGGCAGAAATCTGACAAAGCAAGGCAGAGAGCCTCCAGTTGTCTCCATTCCAGGCATAATCAATCCACAGAGGCAGAATCAGAGAGTATAAAAGGTCAGCCAGGGATAAGCTGAAGAGGTAGACTGCTAACTCATTCTTTTTTCTCACCTGAATGCAAGATGCATAGAGGGATATGCCATTGATGGGAATACTAATCATCATAACAGCGCTGTACACAAATGGAAACAAATACTTATCCAGGGTGTGATCATCATGGCATTTAGCAGTGTTGTTCATTGTCCACCCTGAGTAGTATCTTTGGGCTGATTCCAGCCTGGATGCAATAAAAAGCCCTCTGTAGTCTCATAGGTGGTCATCTGTCAGTTCTTCAGGACCTGGTTGGTAAGATTCCAGCCTTCTGTTACCAAAAAGGAAAAGTGTCAGCTATAACAACCTTTTTTTTTTTTTTTAAATGAGTAGTGTCTTTTTTTTAGAAGAAAGAAACTTTGTTTGTAGGAGATCAAAGGTTTTAAACACTCCTGGAGTTAGGAGTACATAGGAAGAGGAACCCAAATGTCTAAGGTGGTCAAGGTCAGTCAGATGCAAGCTTTTACAGAAGAAGCAAGATGAGTAGTTAAGACACTTGCAGTGGGGTAGAGTCCTGCAATCCCAGGTCTCTCTTGTGGGAGAGTCAAAGGAGATCAGAAAGTGCACCACAAATAACAGAAGTGCGCTTTCTGTTATTCTGGTGAGCAGAATAGAGTTTTGGCCACAGCAGAGTATGGCAGATTTCTTATTCCCAATAACCTCCTCTCCTCTAAGTCAACGGAGAGAAGTTGGGATCTGCTCAAAAAAGGAGAATGTGTGGCTGGTATGTCTCCTTATTGCAAATCACTCCCTTGTCTTGTTGCATTCTCACACTTCTCTGCTTTCCCTCCCCTCCTTTCTATGCGTCCCCCAAGAACTTGCCATCAACTGTGCTATTCCAGCAAAGTTTACTGCATGTCCCAGGAACCCTCGTGTGAGACCTAGCAGGCTACTAGGTTCCTGCATGCACAGGAGAATCTGCCAGGCTGTCACATAGACTCGGGAGGGAGAGACTCTCTGAGTACAATTTTTCATTTACACTTCTTTCCTCTAAGAATTGCAGCTGCCATGCTTGAGTTTATAAAAACATCAGCAATTAAGCTTATTCTAGGCACTACCAGGGCTGCGGGTGTCAACAGCTTCAACATGAAAATACCAGTAAAAGAGCAGTCTGAGTAAAGCAGTGGGACTGGAGGAGTTGCATGTGTGAGCGTTAGAAGCACTTGAAGAGCTGACCTTTAAGTAAGGAAGGGTGTGTAACCATAGCTATGAGACAGCTGGTACTCACGGATTATATCACAGCTCTGACACTCAGTAATTGTCTTCTCCAAAGATCTAATTATTATGTTCAGGAAATACGAGAATGGGGAATATTTACTGTGGTCCAGTTCTACTGCCAAATATACTAACTGCTTCAGAGACTGCCTGTGATAAGCCATCTGTGGTTTGAGCCTAGACTGCCAGCAGAGGAGGTGAAGAGGTTGTAGAATGAGTAGGCTGCAAGATAGCACTGTCTACAACTGTCCCCACATAGGAAACAGCTCAAACTGAAGACAAATTGGGTGCAGGGATTTTCCCATGTGGTAGGCAAATTCATTCTGCCTTTATGTGTTTTATGCACGTGTGTGGAGGTTTGTGGGTTTATCAGAGAAACCCAAGTAAGTTTATTGCCTCTGTTGAGAGCTTATTAAATGGATCCCTCTTCCATAAAAAAAAAAAAAACAACTTTCATGTATATTCAGAAAAAAAAGGAGCAATGACAAAACTAGTCAGAAACCACATATTTAATTTTACCAGCCACTGCTTTATTTGATCAAGTTGGCTAACTTTTCACAGTTAGAGCTAGATTCATTGACAGTCTTGAAAGAAAAGGAAAGTTCTTGAGAAGGACTTGCCAATTTGGTCCACTGAGCAGCTTTACTTATATGATGACTAATAAAAAAACCAAACAACACGCAGCCTCTATATTTAAGACAAAAATAAGATGTCTTCTTTTCACTGTGGTTTAATAAAACCACACAGTAAATAGGGCATCGTAAGCTTACCAGTATAGATAAGTATCATGAATCAAAACTCTAGCTCTAGAAATTGGATCCCAGGGTTTTGCTGAGCCAATTGGATCCCAGGGTTTTGCTGACCCACTTCTCACCAAAAGCAAAGCAGACTGTCCAGATGAGTAAAAGATAAAATAAAATGCCTACCTCTTCTTCTAATCACATTTTAGCATCTCTTTTCCTATGACAGGTCTCTTTGTGTCTAACAGGGAAACATGCCCTTTCAGAAGCATGTGTGTAATGTAGCAACTGTATGAGGCAGTGTTTACGAGTCGTGTGACTGAGAAACTGGAATTCCTTCTCCCTCCCCCACAAACTCTTTCTCCATTGTTAGTAGACTTATTATATTACAGACTCATCATCCTTACAAGCTCCCGACTTGTCTCCGTGTTACTCACAACAGCTCCTCTCACAGCTACCTTTATCAGCTCTTTCATATCTACTCACAGACCAACATCCCAATTTCTTCATACCACCCACCTTTTTCTATTCAGCTTTCTCTTTTTAGCGCAGTTTCTAGAAGTTTGCTCTGCTGAACTCACTGATCACAAGGTGAAACACTTGTCCATATATTGCACTTGTCTGAATAAATCGCATATTCTTTGGGGCCAGACCTTGCTTTGCTCTTCTGCCATCTGCCTTAAGGAACTAATAACTTCAGATATAACTGGCTAATGGCAGGCTGGGACACCAAAGATGGAAGAAGAGAGTTGAGACCACATGAAATTTACCACCTTGGCAATTCTTTTCTGTCCTTCATGTTCACAGGTCACTATACCCCATGGTTTTATTTTTAACCAGTATCATCAATAGTTTCTATGAATAAAGCCCTGGAGGCTGTCTAAAATTTCACAGGTAATCCATCTCCCAGGTTGGATGACACATTGATGCTACTTATACGAGGACATGCTTTCAATGGGAACAATAACAAGAAGTGTGTCATTCTGGCATGTACTGATGACCTATACTGAAGTGTGTCAAAGAGCCAGCAAACAAAGTATACCACAATGCATGGCTGCAGTTTCTTGCACAGAAGCATAAAAGCAGAAAGCACTGTTTTGCCCTGATTACAACACATTTCGTTATACTTACTTGGGGCCTTATCTCAGGAGAAGTGCTTCATATCATACTTCCTTGCTTAGTTTTTTTTCTAATAATTAGAACTACGTAATGCAAAATTATTTCTCTTACCTGAATGCATGATCTGAAGCATTCCCATGTTTTCTCTCAGCTACTGAGTGTACCTGCTGTTTTGCCCAGAAGGATGGTATTGCCTTACAGTTATCCTAGAACACAATGTTTGACAATTTTTCCCACTGTTATTTTTTCTAAAAAAACTATCCAGGAATTTCTGTTTAACGATATAGTTTAAAGGTTCAACTTTGATGGTCCAAACCCACTGTGACTAATTCTGTAGGCTTGTGACTTATTTTACAAACTTGTTTTAGTAGCAGATGTGTTCAAATGAAAAAAAATTTCTGAACAGTAATTTTTTTCTTTTAGCTGCATTACTCAATGATTATCATTGTCCCTGTCCCTTTGTCATTTTGTTACAGAAAACCTGCTGACAAGAACTCCGAAAAAAGTCAGTCAGACATAAAATTTAGAGAAATGGACTAGAAAATGCTACACTTCAAGTAATGTATGCAAACGAGCCTGTAAAGGAACCTTGTGAAAGTTTCTGGAGAAAAGTGCTTATTACATATTATATTTGCATTGGTGCATTCCTACATATCTTTCTCAGATACAAGCAGAGCTTTATGTGGTCTCTCCATTTATGACATTTTGAAAGTAACAAAGTAAGTATAAACTTGTACATTCAAAAGCACAGATACGAAATGATACTCCATATTCTTATATGTAAACAACTTTCTAAGGCTAGAATGGAAGAGTCTTTTTTATTTTTTCAGATAAATGAATTCTACTATAGTTTGGGAAATTAGGAAAGATGAAGAAGACTGTAAGGATTTTGTGTTATTGACAGAAAAGTTTAGTCACTAATTAAAAAAAATACTCCATTAGTTAATAAACACCAGTTTAATTTTGGAAACATCTGCAATTGATACATTTCAGCATTATTTCAAATTCAAGTTCATAAAAGAGCAAGTTGCCTTAAGCAATATTCATTATAATGTGCTAAGGTTTTGCAAGTACTTTCTTTTTAGATAATTTTCAGGGGAAGAAAACAATGTTTTGTGAGCTAGTACAGTAGCTGCTGTACAGGTGCTATTGTATATCAGCCATAATATGGAAGAACCGACGGCTTTTTCAATGTCTTTTTTCTCTCAAAGCAATTCCAACAAAGTAGGTTGCTTTGTGTTCTCAAAATTAGTGCCAAGCTGATTTCCTCAAGTACAAGGACCTTACATGGGCTTTGAGCAACCTGATCCAGTGGAAGCTGTCCCTGCCCATGGCAGCGGGGCTGGAACTAGAAGATCCCTTCCAACCCAAACCATTCTGTGATCCTATGATTCTATGATAGCTGGATCTTTTTTCGTAATGAGCAGATCTCAGAACTTGATTCTGAAAAACTTCACAGCCTATGAGAGTTGAAATATGCCTTTCAGTAACATGGACATTTTTGCTTAAAATGAGCAGCATTTTTCCTCATAGATCACTAAATTTCTGTAACAGGTCTCCATGAGATTCTGCAGAGACTCCAGGTCTAGAAGAGCTCAGTCTTTTTAACTTTGAGATACACTCTATGAACTGTTTCATAGAGCATAAAAATTCTAACATGAGCAAACAGAAAAAAACCTATGTTTTTTAGGATGTAGGCCATGCAGGCGAGTATTATTTTGCTATATTTTTATGTGCATCATGTTTTCCTCTATGCATACAGAAAAATGCTGTACAAAATATTTTCACGTACATGATCCTTAGTATTCTAAGAAGCTACTTTTAGCATAGTTTATTTTTCTGCTAAGTTTTAAGCACTGTGTATATTCATCTAAACAGTGCCATTTTATGGCACCAACAAGGTGCCATAAAATATTAAAGAACAATAATAGAAGAGCTACTGGAACCCTTTGTAATGCCTGAGACATTCTTTGCAGTGAAGACAGGACAGCTCAGAATCCTGAAAACGCACCCCCAAATACTGCTAAGCAACAAGTATTTTGATCGTGGCAACACCATTGCAACAACAAATTGAGC
This sequence comes from Pterocles gutturalis, assembly GCF_000699245.1. Lineage (NCBI taxonomy): Eukaryota > Metazoa > Chordata > Aves > Pterocliformes > Pteroclidae > Pterocles > Pterocles gutturalis. Next base: position 3,874 of record NW_010106020.1, on the reverse strand, counting down.
TGGCATGTCTTTCCTAATTCAGTCTTTTGATGTCATTTGCCCTTTGTCTCATGTTTCACTTGTGCTGGGAGTAAAATACTTCTTCTCCCAAAGCAATCTTTTTCAGCCCCTTTTCTGCCTCTTTTTGTTGCAGGATGATCAAAAAGAGGTTGAAAACTGTACAAGAACATAACTTGTTTATCTGAATTATTGGATTTTGAACACTTACCTAGGCAGCCATGTGTCCCCATGTAGCAATTCCACCGTGATACCATCGGTAGTATAACCTGTGTCTGCTTCTGGGAAGAAAAACCGCTTCATCTGATAAAGCAACAGGAAGCTGCTCTTGAATACACCAATGAGGCAACAACAGCTCATGTGTTTCCTAATATTTTTGGCTCTTTTTTTTTTTTTTTAATACCTTGTTAATCTAAATTTATCCATGAGAAAAAAGGCAACATAGTTACGTAGAAGCATGCGTAACATTGGTAAATTTAGAAATACTTTTAGTAAGTTTATAGAAGTTTTATTTAAAATATTGCCTAGTGACATGCACAGAGTATATTAGAAACCTCTTATCTAGGACACAATACATTCTGCAGAGAAATCACCCCAGAGAAATAAAATACTGTGAGTGTATATGTATTTATTTGTGTTTACTTGTATATGTTCAAAGCATAGGGGTTTTTTTTTGACTGAAGGACTTGTCACTTGACTTTCCCAACAAATTTAATCACAGAATCAAGTAAGAATTCACCCAGGAAGAGCTCATAAAAATATATCACAATGACTTTAGGAGTTTGTGCAAAAATAATTATTTTCAGGATTTGTGTTACTGGTTTTTTTCCATTTGCCTACTGATGGGAGAAAGCTTGTGAACAGCTCTAGCTAACAAAGGATAACAGAATTTTATTAACTGCAACAGGTTGCATATTTATATATTTTTATATAAACTGAATCTGAGGTTGGATGTGGCTTTCTCAGCAGCAATTCTTTAAACAGATAATTCTATTCAATTAGGTAGAAAATTGTTACATGAGCACAGTTTCTCTTTTCCCTGTGTGATCAGAATAATTTACTGTGCACTCTGATTTTTTTCTTAAGTTCTGTTTAGAAGGATTCAATTCTGATTCTAAGAAACCGGGTACAATTTCACTCTAAATGTACATTTGTTGGGTAACACAAAAACTGTTCTGTTTGATGATTCAGATGCTAAGGAGAAATGAAACAGATGAGCAAACTTAAAAGCTCTAAAATAGGACATCCTGTCTTCCTTGAGAACAATATCAGGCAGCTCTACAATATTTAACCATTGGGTGCAGAGATTTGGTTCATTCTTTTTTTCCCAGACAGGGCATGATTTTTTCATTCAACATTGTTCTACTGATGCTCTTGTTATATGAAGCCTAAATTTTCAAATAATTCTATACTTGTGATCATTCCCGAACTGGTATCATAGCCCCCTCCAGTTTGGTGAAAGGGACGCTTTTCAGCCACTTGGTTAGATTAACTTCTACAATAAATTTCAGTCAAACCTTTATTTTCACTGAGAGAAAAGTCATTAGACAGAGACCTGTTTTATCATTTTTCACCTGCTTTTTCCTAACATGGTACCTACTAAGAACAATGTCTAGTGATCTGGTTCTGCTGTCCTGTTTAGGGTTCCTATACTTCACTGAAGAAAAAAGCAGTTCTTATCTTTATTAGAAATAGAGAAACATAGTTGATACGTTTCTACAGTTCTTCACTGTAAAAATTGATAGTGGGACTGATAGATCAAAGGAAGCGAGAGGGGAGATGATGCATTTTAAACATTCTGGAAGTAAAACTATATGCACAAAGCAACTATTGACTCTGTCCATATGGAACAATTTAATTTCTGATGCAAGCAGCACAGTTTTCCAGGTGTTTTTGGAGATCTGAACCTACACGGTATCTCAAAGCAGACATCTTGGAACAACAGGTATTCTTGGGGTTGGCTGAGATGAAGTACTCTCAAGAAAGAACAACTGAAATAGAAAAGTAGTAACAGTGGAAAATTATGTACAAACGAAGCAATGAATAAGTCCTCAACAATTTTATTGATTATATTGGGGCATACAAAGGGTCCAGATTACATGTCCTTGGGTCATGGACAAAAGTGTAAAGAAAAAAAAAAGGGTAAAAAGCAAGGTCAAGACTCCTAATGAAGAATAAAAGGCCTCAGAGTCCCACCAAATATCCTCTTCTGTCCACCAAAACAGATTCTAAGATGTTTTTCTATACGAACTGAGAAGGGGAGGCACTCAGTACATCATAGGATGGAAATATGAGTTTTGAAAGCTGATACTTTTAGGCTCCTATGAGTGGATAAGAGACTGAATTCCACAGCTGAAGCTTTCTACCAGGAATAAATTAATGCACGAATTTAAGATATTATCAGAATTAAACAATTAATAATTCATGATGGTTTTGCAAGCCTTCCAGGTGTTCAAAGCTGTACAGTCTGCTGGAACAAGTGTGAATTTGGACCATGAGCATAATTCTACCCCTGCCACTGACTCACTGTAGCCATGAGGAAGTCACTCTGTCCTTTTGCATTTAATAATGACATCATATAGCTCATTTGGGTGTGAGCAGTTCATTAGTTAATGCTTGATATTGCTGTAAAGTGCAAAATGTTTTGTGAATGCTTGGTATTGTTATTAAAAAAAGAAATAAACAGGAAACGTCAGTCAGGTAATGTCATCACTGAGGCATTAGATTCCTCAATGACATGGACAAGAAAGGCAGTGTCTCGAACAACAGCATTCTTTATGCACAGAAATGAGCAGAACCTAGGCTTTTCTGCAGCTCTCACACACTGCACGCGTGATGTCAGCCACAGCATCTCCTGGTGCCTCATTCCTTCTTTAAGCACGTGGAGCATCACCTCTGTAAAATGCTGAAGTCAGAAGACAGACAGTTCCCATTTAAGGGTTTTTACAGGATAATCAAGCTGATGACTGATGTCATTACTTTTCTTCTGAGCCAAGTGCTTTCATGAGCTGGGGTCAGAGGGAACACCCTGGCTTTCCTCACTGATACTTTCAGCGTGGCACAGCACCATCTCAGCTGCTCCTGTTTTTGTGCGGGTGCCTCGCAACGTGCCCCAGGAAGGCTGTAGAACAGAAAGGCTTGTTCAACCCGGGCAGCGGTGCAAGTCAAAACCCACTTTCGCGATCGCTCTCTGGGGCCTTGCTGTCGCAGCTGCAGCAGCTGCGGATGGAACCGGGGCCAACGGGGATTCCCCGGGCGGCCGTGAGGCTGCCAGCACCCCCTCCGCGGCACGGCCTCTCCCTGTGCCCCAGGGCCGCTCCCTGCCCGCTCCTGGGCAGGCGATCAAAGGTCCTTCTCACAACGCCCTCGAGGTTTCTCCTTCAAAGTGCCGATTTTCCCCTGCTTTACGAGGGATTCGGTAGCAGCCTAAAAGCGGGGCAAAAGCTGCTGGGCGCTGGCAAGGGCCTGCAAATGCGAGATTAACTGGGAAACACCATTCCTCTCCTAGGCACACTGCCATGGCCAGAGGCCCCGAAAAAAAAGCTCAGCTTGGGCTAGCTCTCACACCCCGGTTGCTCATGCTGCACTAAATGCAAATTCCCTGTGTGTTGCCAGAGAA
>NW_010106020.1:0-225 GCF_000699245.1 Pterocles gutturalis | reverse complement strand
CTCGCCTCACAGACCGTCAGCTTTCCCACACCCAAAATGGGCCCACAACAGCTTCATTCGCTATTCAGTGCCCAATTCCAGCATGGCCGTACGCCTCCCACCAGCCGGAACTTGCCTTGCCCTTTCTCAAAATGGCAACCACTAACTTCAACTGCAGGGGGTGGGGGGGCGTGTACATCAGGGCTGAAAGCCTTCCCCTCCCTTCGGCTTTCCCTTTAGCAAAAT
>NW_010106019.1:1304-1572 GCF_000699245.1 Pterocles gutturalis | reverse complement strand
CCCCGGCCATGCCTGTGGGACATCTCTCCTGTCTAACACAGCTGCTGCTGCTGTGGGGGCCGGTGAGGGGCTGGGCTGTGCAGGGTCTCTGTCGGGGGAAGCGTTTCAGCTGAGCCTCAGTACAGTCCTCCGCCCACGCCGCAGCCCTGCTCTGGCAGGGCAGGTGCTGTGCTCGAGGAGCTGCTCCCCCTGCTCCTGGCCCTGCCCTGTCCCCCCACCTGCTCCCAGCCCATCCCTGGCCTGGGCAGCAGCAGCTCCCCCTAGAAGC
>NW_010106019.1:298-1171 GCF_000699245.1 Pterocles gutturalis | reverse complement strand
GAGTTTAATTGAAGATGTTTAGAGAGGCTGACAGTGCAGCACAATGCAAAGTAAGGGGCTGTGAGGTGGGGACGCGGCTGACACCTCCGAGGACAGGGCAGCAGGAGGACACAGGTCCCCTCGGGACGTGCGCAAGTGCTGCAGCAGTGGGGCGTTGGGTTGTGTAATGGGCAGGCTAGAAAATGGAGGAACAAGACAGGAGAGAAAGATTCATTCTGGTCCAGAGAAAACAAGTGCTCAGGAAAGCCAGGGGCTTGAGGTGCTAAAAACCCTCAGCTAAACCAAGAGACACGGATAAGTAAAAAGTGGATAAGCAAAAAAAAACCCCAAAACAAAAAAAAGTGGTGACAGAAAGGAGGCTTCAGGTCTCCCCCCCCCAGGAAAAGTGCTGGGGGGGGGGGGTCACAGAGAGGAAGCCCTGAGAGGGACGCACAGGGGCTGCTGCCAGGCTGCAGTGCCACGAGCGCTGAGCTGAGCCACGGGTGGTGCAGACCAGCCCGGCTCTTGGCAGGCAGCTCCACCACATCCCTCGCAGGCAGCAGCCCACAGACCCGCAGAGGGGAACTTTGTTGGCAGCGGGCTGCAAGGCCCCCACGCTATCTCAGTGCCCCAGCCCTGGGCAGCAGAGCTCCTCTTCCCCCTCCAAGGCCCAGCTAAAACCTCACAAGCAGCACCTGAGCCAAGGCTGCGAGCATCTGCTCCACCTGCAGCTCCCTGCGCCACCACATGTCCTCTCCCCCAAAACCATGTCCCTCGAGCCTCAGTCAGCCTGCCTGCCGCGCACAGGGCAGCTCTGCACGGCTGCGCCCTGACTGCACCGTGCTGCCTGTGCCGCTGAACCGTGGGGAACCACAGCCAGAGTGGGCAGAAGGA
>NW_010106019.1:0-210 GCF_000699245.1 Pterocles gutturalis | reverse complement strand
GCTCTGCACCAGCAGCCTCAGAGCAAGGCTCCCACCGAGGGCAACCCCGGCTGCTCAGGGCTTGAAGGTCTCCAAGGCTGGACTCTCACAACAGCTCTGGCACCTCGCCCAGAACAGCCGCCTGCAGCTCCAAGCCACCAGGGCTGGAGACATCTGCTTCCTGCAGCCCGGGCTGGGGGCCGGCCAGGGCAGCGGGAGGAAGCTGCGCTC
>NW_010106018.1:0-7101 GCF_000699245.1 Pterocles gutturalis | reverse complement strand
ATATGTGTATGTGTATATATATATATTTTTTTTTATTTTTTTAATCTAGAACTTAGCTGAACTTGGACATGCTCTTCTTCCCCCAAGTCTGTCCAAAAATTCTCCATAGAAGGGAAAGCCACCATTCTCTGTCACTTTAGTGTCACCCATCAGGAACAATACTTAGCAGCTGCAACTTGGGACACCCTGAGAGTCCAGTTTACTGTAGAAAAACAAGCTTGGGAACTTACATTTCCAGGCTCCTGCCAGCCCTTAGCAGGCTGGGGGAGGGGGGGGGCAGGGGGAGGGACCAAGTTGCCTGCAAACCTGACACGCTTTTACAGGGAAGCCAGGTCTGCACAGGGTCTTTTCCATACCACAGGGTGCTGGCCAAAAGTCAACAAGCCTCCGAGAACAGCTCAATTTTGGCAAGCTGACACTTTCTAGGGAAGCGTACACCTTGCAAAAAGAGAGGGAGACTGTATGGGTGCATTTTAACCAATTATAGTTACTACGCTTAGTCTCAGATTGAAATACAGCTTTAACTGTATTCTTGATCACGTGAGAGATTGGTTTGTGCAGTTTCTGGGCTGCAAACAAGATAAAGCAGTATAAGCAGGGAGGGCAAAAAGACAAACCAGGCTCTTCCATAACAGTAAAGATTGTTTATTACCCTAAGCATTTTAACTGGATGTAAAGTCCATAGGACAAGAGCTTTCATGACCCTACCTACTGCAAGCTGTATGTTAAACAGAGTGCACACTTCCAGTTGTTTTGCCTTTAACCCTGTGGATTAAAAAATTCCTTTGAAAGAGAATAATTGACTTTTCACGGTCTGTATTTTCCTCCCTCTGCCCTCAACTAAGCAGGACATTCATTGGAGGACTTGAGATTTACTCCTAGGATCCTTCAGCATTTTCCGAGATTTGTTGTCACCAAATGATTCGCAGTATTGCTCCTGCTAAAATTTTCAACCTTGCTGTGAATGAAGCCTGCTTAAGAAAGGGCTTCTGATGCACGGACTGCACTCCTGTAGAGTAAATCCATTCTTATTACTCTTCCTTTTCTGGGCAGGCTAATCCACTCTGACTGTGAATGAAGTGTTTTTAAAACAAACATAAAAATAGAAAGGTGAGAATGGGCCTCATCCCTCTGGAGTAAAAAAAATACAATTTTTGTCATGTTAAGCACTTGTGTTTCTAGGACTGCAAACGATAGCTTTAGCAGTCCTGTTTCTTGTCAAACACAAGCTACGTCCAAATCTGCTATGGAAAAATGAACTCCTTAAAATTAAGACAGTTTCCACTACTGTAATGTCTAGACCAACAGGCAAAAGAAAAAGGTCACTTGCCAAAGGCAGCCTGAAACAGACAGGCAGCAGTATTCAAGGGTTATACTTGCAGCTGCTATAAACTCGCCTAGCTTCACTGATAGCGAGAGCTGCAGCCATTTACAGGCAGCAAGGAGTACCTCTAAATGCAGCTTTACTCAGCAGTAGCCTGACTTAACCAATACTGCTCAGTACATGCCATAAGTACTCTTTAGTAGTACAGTCCCAGCGGACTCGCTGATCAATCCTCCTTGAGACCCAGCATAAAGCATCCTTCAGGGGTCACAGTGCTGTCACAAGTAAATGTCCACTGCTTTTATGGATGCTCAGAGAGCACCTATTACATAAAGAAGCATCTTCAGAAGTGACTTGCACGTTTACAGTTCCAAATGTCACTGAATGTGGGCTCCTACAGAGGTACGTAGATCATAAAGTCACAGAACAGTTTGGGTTGGAAGGGACCTTAGAGATCATTGAGTTCCAACCCCCTGCCATGGGCAGGGACACCTCCCACTAGCCCAGGTTGCTCAAAGCCTCATCCAGCCTGGCCTTGAGCCGCTCCAGGGATGGGGCATCCACAGCTTCCCTGGGCAATGTTAGTGTCAAGAAGTTCAATTACTTGTCTCTATCAAGGGCAGCCAGAAGTGGAAAGGGTGGAAGATAAGAGTTTTCCACAACTGCTATAGCTAAAGCAGACACCTATGCATGCTTCTCTTAAGTGCTTATGTTGCTTTAAAATGAAATTAAAGTCTAGATTTTGGAGACAAGTGAGTTCCTAATTCCTGTTGGTATGAATGGGATTTAAGTACTTAATGTCTGTGATAAGCTGGTCCAAAGAAAATAAGCAAAACAAAAGTGACTTTAGCTAGGCCTTTAAGGGACCTAAGCCCACCTACTGTATGCAGAAGTCATTCCCATACCCTTAACATCTTTGATGACAGCAATACGACAAGGATGAAGCCTGTGCCCCAGTCATGGTTTTCTGGTCTTTGAAAGCAGAGACACAAGGTTGTTTGCTATTTCCAAGTTCTGTGGGAATGTCCTCTCCTGTACTTCTGTGCAAGAGCAGGACCTCGTGCTTGGTTAAGGACTACCATGAGTGCAAGCTCTTTGCAAGAAGGCAAACATGCTTGTGTCTGTGTCTCCTACCGTTTCTCAAGTTGGCTGAAGTAGCCAGTAGGTACGCCCATTCCAGCAATGGCGCATGGAGGTGTGTGTGGCTCAGGAGAATTTCTTCATTTGAACTTTTACTCGGGTCACTACATGCATCTGGCCTTGCCGCAATGACTCTGATATTTGTAATGGAGCACAGGCAATTCAATAATATGAACTTTTCGTGGACCACCACACGTGGGAGTTCAATGTTCAGTGATAAGGTATCAGTGCAAGTACAATCTCTTCCAACCCTGCTTGTTGCTGTGCTTGAGATCATAAGATTCCAAAGGTGAGTTTGTACGTGGTCTGACGAATTGTGGTCCAAAACTTACTGAGTTCACAATAGCACTTCATGAGACTTCTTTGAGGTCTAGCCTGTATTCTGCAAATGGTGGCTATTGGCTTAGAAGGGTACAGAACTCTCCTGAAATGTACTTTAATTATTCCTTTGCAGAAGATGTTTCCATAGTCTTACTATCAGGCAGTTCTCCTGCTCTCTGATCCAGCAGAATCCCTTCTGGTTGGGTCTTTTGATAGTAGGGCACTGTTTAGAATGACTAATGTTGGGTCAAGGTACGTCAAGGCAAAGTAATAGTTTAATGTGACTGCAACCTCTAGCCAGATCTTAGAAACACAAGCAAAACCCCCAGATGAGTATCCAATGCCTCTTGTACTATCTAAGGTCAAACTGAATTGGAGCTATCAAAAATATAAGGAAGACTGTTCATCTGGCAGTTGTGCTTCCCCATCATACACTAGGAACTACCACAGTTTCTTGATGAAATGCACTCTCACTACATTACTCATGAGCAGCCATTAGCATAAAACCATAGAATTTTTGAAACAATGTAAAAAAACTGCATGCAGTTAGCCATAATGCTTTGTGAAGGCTCCTCGCCTTCCTCTGAAACAAGTCCTGTAAGATTACTCAGCTTCAGCACCCCCATCTGTAAAACAGAATTAACAGCACCTTGCTATCCTACCAAGTCTTTGGGAGGGCAAATTCCATTGGGGAAGTTTCTTAAATACTCTTGAGGGATCATTAAGTATACAAATACATACTTGACCCAAAATCGGAAGCTTATAAGCAGTGCATAAGTCTATACGGGGGTGACACAGAGAGGCCACAGTGGGGAAGAGCAGGAATCTGAAAGTGACAGTAGCCCTCCAAGTTTTGGGAAGGAGCCAGTGCTACTGCTACATCTCACCAGTGCTACTGCTGATTTAGGCCTGGCCCTGCTAGAGTTCTGCCACCTCCCTCCATACAGGCACAGAGGAGAGAAAAATAATGAAAATTCTGTTGCAAATTCACAATGGTAACAGAGGCAGCACAAACTTGAACAGTTTTTCCTTTTGTTGGTTTGTTCCTCTAGTATTACCTTTTAAAAGGTTTTACAGTTCCTATTTACTTCTAAGTTTTATTGTCACCCTGTGATTGCTGAGATACAGAAAAAAAAAAAAAAGGAAAACTAAGAAGAGTGTGAGAAATAAATGCAGCAGAGCATTTGGTTAGTTAAGTACAGTCAGTTCTTTTCCCTTGACATAGCCCGACACTTAAAGTCTTTCATTGCCAGGGCTACAAGCAGCTTTTCACAAGCATTTCTGGTTGGGAATATAGTATTTCTTCCTAGTGACACTATTTTGTTTGTCTTGGCATGCTGGCATTATAATCAAGTCTATATATTACAGGACTGTGCCTTAGCACAAATAGCAGGCATTTCAAACCTTATTTACTTAGGTTTCTTTCTTGCCCAACAAATTGTCTAAAAATAGATACTCAAGACCTCATACTTTACATCTACGTCATTCCTTTTGGCTTAAATGAGGTAAGGAATGCAGTTTTATTTTCCTCTTCTCTTTCACTGTTTGGATCTTATAGTAAACAGATAAGTCCCCCTTTCTCTTCCCCCCCCTTTTTTTTTGTCTTGCTCGGGAACAGCCAACAAGCTACAAAAGCCTTGTTACGGTAATGTCTTCCCCCTTTCGCTTCTGTCGAACTTCTATTGCCTGAGATAAGGGCATTGCAATTGCTGGCCAGATAGGTCCTTCCCCATCCATGTTCTTCTCTGATCACGGTAACCCTCTGGTATTTCTGTTCCTCCATAGCACACTTTAGCTGTAACTGCTTAATCCTTGGAACCACAGTCTGGGTTTGGTTTCAGAAAGGGCTGATCCTACCTTCTGGATTTACAGAATACTGGAATGGCATCCTGTGAGAACCTGATGGGATGCACTTTTGTAGCACGTGGAGATTTAGTTCAAATTTAGATTTAGTGTTGTCATCACCTGAAGAATTCTGGTATTGCCAAAACACAAGTGCACTCCACAGGAATTAGTTTCTGAAAGTAGCTTTTAGACAAGTAAGATTAAGAAATGCTCACAACCAACATGTAAGTATTTCTTATGCTTAACGTTGCCTATGGCTCAGTTAGAATAATTTTTGTGTTCTCCACTATTTAAAAGTACATGAATGGTAGAACAGGACCTAATCTGGGGTCAAATTTGTCTTTGCTTTAAGCAGTCGCGTCTTCACTGAATTGCATACAGTGCGCAAAAGATAGACCAAAGTGTTGAGACATATATAGGGTAAAATTCTGAACTTGCTGAAATCCACTCGGACTTGAGTATTATGTTGGAAGAAGGTTTAAAGTGTTGGATGGATAGTAAAAGAAACTTAGGTGAAAAAAGGGAGGGAACAAGTTTTCAAAACCAAAAAAAAAAAAAAAAGGCAGACTGAGTAGCAGAAAGGATTTCTAGACTAGAAATGACCTTGGGTTTAGTCACACTGAAAGTGAAGCCAGGAGTGATGGAGAGATGTACTCAGGGTTTCACTTGAGTCAGTTCCTGTTCTGTCCAACTGTTAATACTCTAATTAAATGCTAACAAGCATCTCAATCATTTCATTAAATGAGGCTTTATCTTACAGACTACCACAATGAAAGTAAAGAATGATAAGCCCCAGTGTAACACCAGGAGCAATTAAATAGACCCAACTCTGCACCTGGAAGCTAAGCCACCTCTGAAGTGATGGTATGTTCCTAGGCAGGCCATGAGCATGCTCTTTTTCTTTATTTTCTGTATACAATAAAAACTGCAGGACTCTTGTCTTCCTATAGAAACATAGAAGAAAGAAAATACAGAAAGAAAATAAGAGACTGAATGAACAGGTATTTTCTTTATATGTTACTCCAGGGATAAGAAATAGATCTAAGGATGTTTGTCCTAGTTAAACAGTGTAAGTAACTACTTCACATTTCCCAGGGAAAGTAAACACCCTAGTCTGACAAGAAGGTTTCTCAGGCCAAAATCCTTAGTTGTCCTTTTTTTTTTTTTTTTTTCATGGCTTGTTCTCTCTTTGTCTAGCTTTTTCTGTCTAGAATTGTGTAATCACAAGCCCAAACCAAAATGCTCATTCCAACCACAGGGCAAAGAAAATAACACAGAGCAGAGAAGACTTCCCACTTTTGAGCCACCTTACCAGCCCCTATTCTTGCAGTGCCACTGGGCTACATATGAAGCATGATCTCCCTGCAGCAGAGGAGAGATGGATGATGATATGACAAGTCAGGAAGTTATATAACTATGCAGGACGATTATTTTGCCACTGGGATACAAGTGTCACTTTCCCATGGGCAGCTGGAAAGCAGTTCATGAGCTCTGGACTAACAGTGACACTGCTCTTCTACCCCCAAGTGCATGATGTTTTCTGGTAAGAGGTAGAGCTTCTCTAAGCAGCTATAAAGTCTACCTGAACTGATTTGAGGGGGAGCAGAAGACAGGAGAAGAATTTGATCTCAGACTTCAAATCAGTCAGTTGTTTGATTTTAGAACTTATATTAAAAAAAGGCATCAGATCCAGATCAGAATTTTCAAAGTCATGTAGTATCTTTGTCTATCTTTATCTTACATGTATTTTTTTCCTGGTTATTCTTACCACCATGAGATGGAGAAACTGGCAGCAGCTTTGAAAACTAACTCTCAGCTTTCCCAAAGTTTGTGTATGAGGGATCCCGAAAGCTTGGGCTGAGATGAGAAATATATGGAAAAGCATGAAAATCTGTGATTTACCCAGGTATCACTCACACATCTCCTTCTGCTCAGGTTTACAAGCCTCATACAATGTTATAGGATCACAGACCTCTTTTAAATTACACTCTGACTAAATTCAGCAAGATGGACATCACTTCCAAAGCAGGTTAGCCTCCAAGTAAATATATAAACATGTGACATTTCCAAATCACCTTTTTATTGATGCTGAAGCATTTTTTGGCAGAGAAAGGAAAGTTTTTCCTTCCCTCCCCCCCTTTTTTTCCAATCACACAAGATTCCGGTATGTCTCTACAGTAATCTAATGCCCTGGGGGCAACTCAATACCGTGCCTAGACGTTTTTAAGTAGAGTAACACTAGGACGAAAGACTCCACGTTTGTGTCTTTTGAAGAAAAACCTCTGGTAAAAGGTACAAACCCCCCCGTTGCCGAGGTACCGGCCTCACACCGTTGCTCAGAGGCGGAGGAACCGGGTGGACACCCACCCCAGAACCCCCCGGGGCTCTCCTCCGCCTTGCCCCCCCCCTTCGCTGACCCCTCGTCTCCCCCCAGGCACCTCCCCTGGGGGCTCAGCGCCAGACCAGGCGAG
>NW_010106017.1:0-303 GCF_000699245.1 Pterocles gutturalis | reverse complement strand
TGTGGGCAGGGAGAAGCCGCAGATCCCAGCTGGCAGACGCTGCTCCACACCATCACCGGTGCCGATGGGGATAAGGGGTCACGGCAACCGCCTCCCCTGCTAGGTCAAGAAAATACAGATTTGCTTTAGGCAGCCAAGATTTACCTGCTGAGCTACTGCTGCTCCCTTCTGGAAAGGGTTAAATTAGCAGATCTGGAGAAGAAAAATTGAAGAAAAAGGAAAAGTGGGAGAAATTGCATCTGACAGCCTCTGTCCCGCTTCAGCCCGTACAGGACAGCGACGCGGGGGTCTGATGGAGAACAA
>NW_010106016.1:52531-94561 GCF_000699245.1 Pterocles gutturalis | reverse complement strand
AGGCGACAGCAGCCTGGCAACTGCTGTAATAGAGGATTTCCCGCTCGTTGGAGTGGCGCAGCCCGGCGGCGGGACGAGCGCTTCCTCGGCCGGCCTGGCTGGTTGGGGGGCTTTGCCCCCAGGCTCCTGCCAGGTGCCGAGCTGCCTCCTCTTCCTGGCAGGACCTGCTGGGTCTTCTGCTTCGGCCAGTCCTTGGGTATCTGATTCACCTCTTCAAAGGGCTGTAAGAATGGCTCTTTGTGCCTCTTTCCTCTCATAGTTCTTATAGACTGGATCAGAGCACCCTCATCCGCTCTAACTGCTCAACCCTGTTCTGGGATCATCAGGCCAATCTCAGACCCGGAGCCAAAGCATTTAATTATCTTCTAACACAGCAGACACTGCTAGCTTCCTCCACGCTGTTCACACAAGTACACAGAAATGAATCTGTGCTTTGTACAGAGTTTTAGACAAATGCTGCAATAGCAGCTGTACTGTTAGACAGTAAACAAATGTATTAGCTAGCAGCTACAGCAGTGGGGGATTGGAGCTGCTGTCGGCCAAAGCTGAACCAGAATGAGAACTGAAAATCTGTGTTTGGGCAGGGTTAGCTGCAGCAGGACAAACTTGGAATTAATGGACGCTTTTGTTTTCATTTTATTGTTAAATACTTGTGATGTTTCTCCCTAGAGCTTTTTTCATCCTTAAATAAAATAAGGTGTGCAAATGATTTCTGTGTCCCAAGAAATCTCAGAGGCTTTGTCGGGGGGATACACAGTAGAAAAGCGTGTCTTTCTGTTCCTGGCACTGGAGCGCTCTTTGGGGAATAGGGGCTTGTTTGACAGTAGCTTTCAGGACAGCTCTGGGTAAGACACTTGGAGGAGACTGTGGGAAATTGTTACTCTAAGGAGCTTGGGGGTTTGCACAGCAGACTGGTATGAAAGAGGAAAAGGATATGGGGTGTGGCTGGAGCAATCTGAGAAGCAGCCATGCCCTGGGAAAAGTTCTGTGCTGACCTTTATGGGGGATCGTTGTTAATTTCTGTGTTAATAAAACTAACACCCAGGAGGGGAGGAGTTTGGCCTCTGTGCTGGGTCTGTGTGGAAAGAACCATTTGGGAGTGGTGTATCCGCTCTCCAGATAATCTAGCAAAATTGCATGGAAAGGCACAGAGTCACAGGAGTCAGCTTCTTGTGCAGACTGGCACAGTGGTTGCTGTTTCTGCGGCACCTGCTGCACCTGGGCACCAGGGTGGCCCCGGGACACTGCTGTACCTGCACTTTCTCAGGATTTGGTTTTGTGTTGTGTGCAATGAAGAGGAAACTGTTCTTCGTTTGTCACTGAACCTATCTGTGGTAACAGAGATGGCTCTGGATTTCCCAGCAGAACAGCTTAGGCTGCTTTTCTAACTTTTGGAAACTCGTAGGCAAAGTCAGAGGGAGGAAACAGGCCAGGGAGAGATGGTTCATGCAAGTGTGCTCTGGGGCAGGAAAAGGTAGCAGGGAACAGCAGAGCAAGGAGAAGGGAGACTATGAACCAGAGTAATTCCTGGTGGTAACCAGTGGAAGCTGCAGGAGTGTAGGAAAGCATCAGTCTTCTTACAGCTGTGAAAGCCTGATCTTCCTTTTCATCTAGAAGTAATAGACGACTCCAAAATTAGCCTCCTTCCTTTTTCCAGTAACCAAGGCTTTCATTCTGCAGAGCCTTTCCATTCCTGTGCGCTTGCCTGGCTGTAAACAGCAGGCTCCATGCTAGGTAATGATGCAGGAAATCTGCTGTTGTAAACACCTTAACAGCAGGACACCAGGGTAGTTTCATTGGCCTAACTAACCAGGCTGGCTGGAGTTAAACCTGCTCCGTTGTTTATTTACACATGTATGCAGTAAGCAGTGAGTGCATTAGAGAGTGTAAATTAATAACTTAGAAAAATCACAGAACTGTGGTTGAGCAGGATTGTCCTTCCTAAAATACTGCTTTGCATAAGTGTTTTCCTGTGAAAAGTTCCTGATTTGCCTCAATCTTTTCGTTTAGAGCAGCCAGAAATTAATAAAAAATATCTGCATAAAGACTACAAATTGCACCACACAAAGCACAAAGAGCAGAAAAAATACAATGCTAAGATTTTGCTCTTATAATGTCTTTAATCTGAAGATCTCAGAAGTTTGTCTGTTAAGAATTCTGCCAACTGATGGCCATCCTTGAGTGTCACAGTTGGGCAATTCAGGTGTTTACGATGCCTGATCATAAGATGTGAAGAGATTTGTCCAAGATTGCATAGCTGAGCTCTTAAAGGCAGTCAAAGTCTATAAGCTTTACCATAGTGAAAAGAAAAATATATTCTGTTGCGTAATAATAAAATGATACTGATGCAAAATAAAACAAACACTGCTTCCATTTCTGACAAGTCATATTCTTCTTACAGAAACAGGTCACATCTCTGAATTTTTAATGAATGGGAAACAGCTTTCTAGCCTGCTGGCTCAATTTTCATGATGATTTAAAAAGCAAACAAATGTTCCCAGCAAGAAAAACTGGCACCATACGAAGTAAAAGGATTACTGAAAATGAGAAAAAGAACAGGTAAGGTATGTCAGCATCCTTGAGGCCAATTTATTCTTTGTTGTAAATTACAAGTGTACCCATTAACATCTCAAACAGAACTGGAAAATTAAGGCCAACAGAGTTGCTGAGTTGGTCTGCAGGGTGTTTGATGCAGTCCTCAGAGCGCTGCAGCAGGTTCCTTGCACTCAGCACGAGCCTGGTTTCAGCTGTCTGTACTTGCTCTCTTATGTTGCTTTTGTCAGCAAGAAGGGGTGCATTGTTGTGCCAAATGCTACAGTGCTTCTAGCGTCCTGCTCCACACTCAGGGCAGAGCTGACAGTCGCGGGCAAGAGGCTGGGTCACTGCTGAGAGCTGTGCCTGCCTCTGTGCGGGACTTTCTCATAGCAGTGCAGCTGTGTTTGCACTGCGGCTGACGGAGGGAGTAGCAGTAATTTTTTCTTTCTTTCAGGAACTCTTTGAGACCAGGAGTCAAAAACAAGGACAGGCCTGGCTGGAGGGAGAGCAGAATCAGCTGTGCAGAACAAGATCCAGTGCAGCCTTCAGAAGGACAGAGTGCACAGAGCTGCTGATGGCCTCTTCTCCCCTTTTATGAGCATCTCTTCATGTGAGTAATTCACCATACAGCAGGATTCAGCAGCACTGAGGCAGCCTTTGCTCTTTGATCCCTACTGCATGGAGACTAAAATGCTAAGTGTTTTGGGCAGATGCAGAAATTCCTTCCCTTGTTTTGTTGTGCAGCCCCAGCCACACCAGTGACCTCCCATGTGTTTGTGCTGTGGGGCCTTTAAGCCTTTGTATGTTTTGCCTTGCTCTGAACCAGCCTCTTTGGCTCAGAGCCGCTGTTTCTGCGCCGTCTCTGGCCCATGTTCAGTCATGTCTGTTTGTGGATAGTTGGGTGGGTCTCTCACAGTACACAGAACTTTTCATTGCACCCTCTTTGCTTGTGCTACCACTGGGAGGAGAGCTGAAAGCCTCCTCTTTTACTTGCCTGATCCTGCACTAAATGCACTCCAGGCCCCTCAGCAATGAGAAGGGCTGTCTCACAGGGAGCTCCAGGAGAGGTAGGGCATAGTTAGTAAAGGGAAAGGGAATTGCCAAGGGGAAAAAAAATGTGGCTGATATTGCAAGGAGCTGGGGAGCACAGCCAGCATGTGAAGGAACCTCACAGACAGCAAATTATGGCAAAAGGAATGGAGCCCAGAGCAGGTGAGGCAGAGGCACCCACGGCCCCCCAGCCTGGCTGGCATCTTGTATCTTAAACGAAAATGGCCTCAGGAAGCAGAGGTGATAAGCTAGAGCTTGGAAGACTTCCAGTAAGGCCTGTCCCTGATCCACCGCTTCTGGACCCAGCCACTTCACTTACCTGCCTTCACGGGCTGGGACGAGGTCTGGATGACCAGTTCTTCAGTTTATGCCCCATGTTCTATTGAGCACCCAGTTCTCCGGGGCAGAGCTCATGCTCTGAGCAGGCTAACTGGGGGTAGGAGCAGCAGAACAGATACTGCTAGTTTTTCTGAAGGACAGTATGCTATGAGAAAAAAAATTAAAATACAATTCAATAGTTCAGTGGGATCTTCTTGAACATATAGTTACTCATTGCTATTTATAGCACTATCATTTGAATATCCCTAAAGATGCAGTCATCAGACTTCTTTTCATTACTGCTTTGAAGAACAAACCTGTACTTGTTTTAACAAGTCAGATCACGGGAGATGTTATTCTACACTCTCCACCCACACAGCCCTGCGATTTATTTTCATTTGAGAACTTGTTAACCATAGCAGTAGTCAACTGAAGAAACCAACGTTCCAAGACACACAGGATTCACACCTTGCGCAGAGCCACAAAGATGGTGAAGGGAATGGAGCATCTCCCTGCTGAGGAAAGGCTGAGGGAGCTGGGTCTCTTTAGCCTGGAAAAGAGGAGACTGAGGGGTGACCTAAAATCAGTGTTTATAAATATGTAAAGGGTGAGTGTCAGGAGGATGGAGCCAGGCTCTTCTCTGTGACATCCAGTGACAGGACAAGGGGCAATGGGTTCAAGCTGGAACATAGGAGGTTCCACTTGAATATGAGAAAAAACTTCTTCACGGTGAGGGTGACAGAGCACTGGAACAGGCTGCCCAGAGAGGGTGTGGAGTCTCCTTCTCTGGAGACATTCAAAGCCCGCCTGCATGCGTTCCTGTGTGATCTGATCTGGGTGTCCTGCTCCGGCAGGGGGATTGGACTAGATGATCTTTCGAGGTCCCTTCCAGTCTCTAACATTCTGTGATTCTGTGAAATCATGAACTTTAGCAGTGGGAAAGGACTGTTGTTGCTTTGAAATGGAGTGGTCAGTAGCGCTCTTCATAGCTATAAGAGGTTGGCCTTAGTTTTCAGTTCTGTGACACCAAGTGACTAATCACACTGTGTCTGTTCAGGTTCATGTGTTCTGTGTCCACCCTTCCTATACCGATGGACCTAACGGGAGTAATAGAAAAATGAAAAGTATTTGACAGTGGCTGAAGGGACAACCTTGCAGTAGAATTCAATCCTACAGTAGGACGTAAGGGACCAGGTTTCACCCCACCTTATGCGTGAGGGGCTTTGTGTAGCCGTAGCAGCAGTTAACCCATGACAGCGTTTTGTCACTTTCAGATGGCTCCAACCCCTTCTGGCATCAGCCAACAGCAGCAAAGGATAGGCCATGCTTCTGTCTCCCCACCCTCGCAGCAGCTCACTGTGACAGACAGGACAGCCATTTCCCTTAGCCTCTGATGCACTGTCTTACGGCAGCTGCTCACAGCTGTGAGGCAGCTGAGGCCAGGCTGAGCCTAGCAGTGACGTTGACATTCAGAGGTATCGAATGCATCACAAGAGTTGCGCCGTGGTTTCCCCTTGTCGCAGCATCCCACCAGCCTTGTTTGTGCAGGTTTTTTGCAGCAGCTTTTCAGTGTCCTTAAAGTCTCCTATTTAAGGGAATTACAAACTTAGTATGAAAGTTCTGGGATATCTAAAATATGAGTATTGTGAAGACTTGTTATGCCAAGTCAGAGGTATTGGGAAATATTTATGCCAGTCAGAGAGACAGCTTAGTATTTAGGAATTAGCCACTCACCTTATGGGTCAAGTCTTCCTGCCTGTGAACAACAGCTTCCTTTCTCTTCCTCCTTGTACAGTTTTGCCCTCTTTAACTCTAGAAAATATTTTGTACACCCCCATCAAGAAAGTTCTGAATTTTACTTTGCTTATTTTTTTCCTCTGTAAAATATTTTAGCAGCATCAGCTGGGCAGGGATTTTGAACCTATTTCCTATGGCAGAACTGCTTGCACCAAAGTTGCAATTTTTTCTATATAGCTTTCTGAACTGCGTAAAGATGTAACTAAAATTAAATTCTTTCTCCTTTCACTCCCTCACTGTGGATACAGTGTATTTTGTGATCTCAAGTAGCAGGGAAGCTCAACTGTTCAAAAGAAGAAATTCAAAAAATGTTTTTAGCAGCACTGATTTGGTACATGATGTTCAGGAAACATCTCTTGTGTGGCTCCCTGCTCTAGTGAGTGCTGCTATTTCTGATTTAGGATTTATGAACATTCCCTCTAAAGAAAATGTGCTCTTGAAATTTCAAAATTCAGAAATGCTGTCTCTTCCATTCTGGTGTCATGCAATCCCTGCTGGCACCAGGAGCACTGCAGGGAGTCACCTGGTCTGTGTGCCTGCATGTCTGCCTGTTTATTTTCAACTGAGCAGGCCTGATGGCATGTTTAGTATGCAGGAACAATAAGATGTCCGAGAAAAAGTCAATGCAGTCACACTTTAATGTGTTTTTACATCCTTTTACGATTCACAAAGCCAGAATATAAGTACTTATACATTTTTAATAGGAAAGTAATATATTCCCCTAAAAGAAAAATAGATTTGATTAATCATTTGTCATAAAAGTTGCCTGACAGTTGAAACTTCAAGCTTCTAAGCTAGAAAAGCTCAAATAGACAAATTATACTGAAGTGTTCTTTAAAGACCAAGCAGTTGTTTTAATAAAATATTAAATTTACATTTTAAAAAGAAATATTCTGATTTATTATTCAATTATGATAATCTTATTGAAGTGACATGAAATTCATTACAATGGGCTTTATTCTGTCCAAATTCTGTCCTCGGTTATCCACAGGCGATCAGTTTTGCCATTATTTAGAATTGTGCAAGATCACACACACACATACAGAAGCACCATTCTGGAAAGACAAATCCAAGACGCTGGATTTCAACTTGATTGTAATTTTCCCCAGAGAAAGTGGGTTTCAGATCTGGGACTAGGGCTGGATCCAGAACCTGCTGCGATGAGGCCCTCGGTTCAGACCCAAAGGACCCATCGACATCTCACTGTCACAAGAAACAAAAAAAGGATTTCAAAATGATACCCACTTCATCCCGCAGCACAAGTGAATGACCTTCAAACAACTTGAAGCAGGTTTGAATTTACATTTTACTTCAAAAAAAAAGGGAAAGTACATACATGAGGGGAAAATGGGGCAAACAACAATTATCTGAAACCAGGTTTCTACCATTGTTGCCTACGGTTACCCACTGCGTTTGAATCGGCAGGGCTCTTGCCAGCTGTCGCGCACTTGCTTACAATATGAACAGGACTGTGGATCAAGGAAACATTTTCAAAGTTGAGGCCCAAATGGAAATAGTAAGATATCATACACAGTGTAAGTTTATAGTACACAGCATTTTCTTTTTAAATGACGTAACGCAACAGCAGGAAGGAGTAGTAGTAGTTAACAGTTACTAACACTAGAATAATCAAATTTGTATGTTATACATATACAGCAACTAACTGCTTTACAAAAAAAAGCAAAATAATACAATATATTGTCACATGTATTTACAGTGTAGTAAATATACTTTTCTGTCAAATTTTACACAAAAACTATTTACAGGTGAATATACTGCATTAAAAAAAAATTGTGGGACCAACACTAAAAGTGACTTTCTGTGGTAAGTTTGTTGCATAACAATAAGACGTGCTTCATTACATTTGAAAAAAATTAACCTTAGAATGAAACAGAAAAAAGCCCTAAAACCTACAACCCAGTTAGGAATAGAGCACTGGAACGCTCCCAGGTGCTCAGTCCACAATACTTGAAATGTTTCCTGTTCTTGGAAACCTCATGCACATTAAAGCAGAAACATTGGCATAATTAACAGGTAGGTAATGCACTATTCAAATACTACTGAATTATCTTTAAGTCAGGGAAAATACAAACACAACAAAACGTTAATCATCTTTACAGTACTTAACTGTAAGTAGTGCGTAATGGATAATGTGTTCTGAAACAGGGGTGTCAAACACACAGTCCCCATGATGTAGTTATATGGTCCACATGTTAAAATCAGATTTTTCTGAATTTACGTTTTCATTTCAAAGTACACAGACTCCACACTGCAGCAGCCCACGCAGCAGTGACTGCCCAGTAGTCTGCAGGCTGCCTGAAACACTGACTCGAAGGTCAGAACTCTTGGATCTGTCTCCCACTTGTTAGAGCAGATTTCAAGCCCACAGCGTCACCAGCAACTACCTGCTGATCACTACGAGCATAAACGGAGTAACGGATGAGGAGAGAACAGAGGCAGGCTGGGCTGGGAACTGAGTGGTGCTCAGAGGAATGAAATGGAGCAGGATGGAGAATATTTAAAACAGGAGAAGAGATCAAATAAAGCAGGATGTGAGAAAGAAAAAAGGCAAAAGAACAGCAATGGCTGTTACAGGGAGCAGACTAAGTGATGAACGGGACAGTAAGGCACTGAACAACTAATTACTAATAGAAGTTTAATCGTTAAAGAAAGGCCATGTTTTCCGCCTTGATCTAAGCACAAGCTTCCCAACTACTGATACTGGGAGATAACGTTCCTGCTTATCGGGGCACACACGATCCTGAATTAAACCTTGGCCTGTAATTACACCCACATGCAGCCCCCATTACCTGACATGTTTGACACCCCTGCTCTAAGAAAGTTCAGGTCGTTTCACTGCACCATGCAGTGAAAACATTAGATGACTCCCCCTCCTTCCAGAACATAAATTAAATTTTGTTGACTTTATGAAGATAGCAGTTTTTTTCAGCTAGGACTGAGAGCCTGGAGTAGTTCTAGTTCTCACGTCACAGGTAATTTTAATCCCTGTCCATACTGATTTCACATTATATGTATTTCAAAGAATGCATTCATTCTAATTTAGGGACACATTTTTAATATAGGCAATGCAAAATACTGAAAGAGTTGCTCTCAAAATGCACCCAGTCCAAACAAAGCCAATTTGGTAGTTCATCTGGAATTACTATTTCTGTTTAAAGAAAATCTGCTTGCAGGAGAAACAACTGAAAACAATATTTTTCTAACAGCAAATTACCTTTACAAGAGACACTATTTTCCTCCTACCTACAAATCTCCGGCTTCTACAATTCACCGTCTTCAGCAAAACGGAAAGGGCTGGAATTAGCTTGACTCGGTACAACCAAGTGCAAACGGGCCGTGACGCTGAAGGTGGCTCCTAGCAACGTGATGTATGAGATGAGAACGGTTTTTAAATCAGTGACTCCCAAAGTTTTACATGCATAGCAGCGCAGGAAATGGCACGAATCACTGCTCCATTCCTACATTCAGTTTGAGCCTCACAGTCCCTTTTTTCATAGTTCTGTCAGTTCAGTAACCACATTTCTACTGCAGCTTTTTTTTAAAAAAAATCTGGTTAATTGCACAAGTCTTCATATTCTCCAACGTATCTATTTCAAGACTGCTAATTCTACGTTTTCCTCTTCTTTTGGCAAACTATTTGCATATTAAGTTTGTGTTCATAGTTTTTCCAGGACTGTAAACAAATTAAAGAAATTAAATTGTTATTTTATGAATCCATACAATAAAGGTATTTTTATTTACACAAATGTTACATTGTTACTGTGTGGATACATGTGAATTATGTGCTATATCAATAAAATCTGAACACGTAATTGTACCATTCTCTAATAATTTAGCTGTGGAGTTTGATTTACTGAAAGCCACTAACAAAATTACACTAGAGGATTTTATTTTAGATAGTGGATATACTTTTTTTCCTTTAAAGCCACTTACAGTTAAGTTCTAATATACAACCACGATCTGAAACTGGGACGCTGTTCTTCATCAGGAGACACACTCAGCCCTCCAGTGAGCACCCAGATGACCGGCCCTTCTCTCAGACTTTCTGCTCGCCTCCGAGACCCAACGCCCTGCACGTCTCGGTCCGTGCTGGCAGGATCTGCAGCACCCAGCGCTGCACCTTCACATCATCAACACAGCAGCATGTTCTCACAGTCGTCCATCGCTGATACACGACTGTAGCTGACAAGTCTTTCACAGTGACAGCAATTTCAGTTCTGTGTAACCCCCAAAAATGAACCCCTACAAACTAAAACCCCTTGGAAGTTCTGCAGGACAGGCTTGTCTGCAGATGTCTGTACTGAGACAGGAATTGCACTGCAAACATTCAAACGTAACCTGGATTTGACACAGTGTCAGTTATTTTTAAATTCATGTACCTTAAGCAAACATTACTGTTTTTATATCACTGCTTGGGCAGCACAAAAGCAGCTTTGCCAAACACAGTCTCCCATTGCTGGAAGTTAAATCATTACATTTTCTCCTCCATGCCCCACTGGTTATCCTGACAGGAATTTCTCGAAGGTGCATGTTGGTGGGAAGGGCAAAACTAAAGCATATACTAAATGAAAGAAAGAAGCAATAAGTTTTCAACACTGCTACAATGACAGCATAATGGTCAGTTCTCAGTGATTTTCTTTCCACTATACAACCTGTTTTAGTGCAGTTAAAGTACAGCAGAAAAAAATTTGCTTTGGAAAAAAGCCAGTTTGTCCAGTCTGGTCCATACACAGTCCAAGTGTGTGAAGCTATGGTCTGGGGAATGAAAGAGACTCGTGCAGCCTCCTTGTCCTCTCAAATTTATTGCTAATTACTAGAAATTTAATCTAACCCACCACTTCTGGTTCAGCTCATTGTACTGTGACTATCATAAGTATGGTAAAAAAAAGTCCACAGCTAAAAATCTTACAGGTTTGAATCAAAACCAGGATTATAGTAACTTCCCCCGGCTCATAAAGCCACTACCTTGAGAAGTGTGCAAACAGGATTAAGGATTAACACTTTCCTTTAGAGAAGAAACAAGGCAGATAACAGAAGCAAGGTAGAACTGTCTATGGGAAATGGCTTTCGTATTTGGACAAGACACAGTTCTGCAGCGTTAAAGAACTCCACACCTCCTTCGGCTACAAAGTCCGTCAGGATCTATAGAAGCGGTTCTGAAACACTGGCTTAAATCAAAAACAGAAGGAAAGAAATGAAGGCATTAAAATTCAGGCAATGTTTCAAGAGTTGATCATCTGGCAACGCGACTGACAGGATGGGAACCTTAAAAATTAAGTGCAGCATCACAACGGGTGGAGGGCCCTTTGCGAGAGGCCCGCGCGTGTCAGTCAGTTTCCAAAAAAAAAAAATTAAAAAGAAATAGTCACACAATCTTTTTGATGCTGTGACGTTTGAAACTGCCAGCACTTCGCTGCTTTTGCACTTGGCTTGCGGAGCCATGGCGGATCCTCCCGCTGTTGGAGTGTCCTGCGGTGGGCGAGAGCTCCACGTTCTCCTTGTCGATCCCTGGGGAAACACAAGGACGGAGGTTAACCCCACCGCTCTGGCCATCCATAACTAATGCTTTAAGGACGGCTTCTTCCACAGACACATGGATCAGCACGCCGGCCCTGCGTGGAGCATTGGCAGGAAAAACCTGCGGAGCCCCTGGGGCCAAAGGAGCCGCAGGGGACCCGCCTGTGCTGGGGTCAAGGGTCTGGCCAAAGAGGGGACATCCTGGTCCGGACACCGCTGAGTTCTGCCATGCTGACAAGTGGCGGTTCATTCAGAACAGCATTTGGCAACACAAACCAGCAGCAGGGCCGCCTGGCTGGGAAAGCGCTGCAGAACCTGGCCATGGTGTATGTAAATAAAGGATAAAATACTGTTTGTGGTAGCTTAACCCCAGTATGTATGACCCTGTGTTCAGTGAATGCCCCAGCTTTGACCAGATAAAACACCTCCACATGCTAAAGTGCGATGCCTGCTCACACAGATCTACACACTCACCTACAATAGCTTAGCACATTTCAACATGACTCGTTCAAATAATTTTTCTGCTCCCCCCATAAAGCTGCAGATGGAATTCGCTGTTAGTTTAATCTGTCTCCAACAATAAAAGACAAAACACTTCGGCCTGTGGGCGCTGGCTGATCCGTTTCAGTCTATGCTACTTTTCTACAACTGTATGAAAACAGACAGCTGTATGAACTGTTTGCGGAGTTCACCCAGGCAGCTCTTAAAACAGAAATAGGAATTGTATTTAATATGGGAAATAGCACACCTAAACGTTCACATGGCAGATGAACGTTTCCCCTCCATCCTCAAAGCATTTGTACCAGTATCCATTCCCACTGAAAACACCAAATGAAAGTCATCCAGGCCACAAAGCCCTTTCTGACTCTAGTTTTGAGGAGACCGAACACATAAAAGTTTGACTAAAGTCTCTTCTGGCTTTTGCATTCTCTAGGAGGAAGTGACAGACTGTCAAATCTAAGGGCTTCTTCCAGCCCAAAACCAACAACTGCTAGCAAACAGGGGAACAGCTGAGTGAGGAAGGTTCACTTCTGAACCTGCAGAATTCTGCTACAAGGGCAGAGGCCAGTTCTTGCTACCAGAGAAGATTCGTGTGTTTTCAAGTACCTACAATTGCCCTGGCTCACAAAAATCAGTAGAAGTACATAACATTGAAATTAATGTTTGGAGGACTCTGTCTCATTGCACAGAGGAGTGGAAGGCTTGGCTGGCTTATTTTGGGTACAGAAGAAACAGAGCTGATGCAGGTATTCACTTGAAGACTTAAGTGTCAAAGTGTAGACACCAATTACAAGGATTTAAACCCTGGAAAACTGAGAGCAAAAAAAGAAAACTTTTAACAAGGACAACTAAAGAAAGAATTTTCTAAGCAGAGCATTAACAGGAAACACACAGAGAACAGGTGAGTCTGGCAATCGTTACAAGAACTGCTATCGCAGAAGTTCAGCTCCACCAAAGGCAGGACAGAGTGCAGGATGAGGATGAAACCAGACAGGCTTTATACCCAAGTGCATGTACTTTGCTGAGAAGCTTTGGATGTTCTCTGCAGGACAGGGTTTTGCAAAAAGAATAACATCAAACCAACCTCAAAAATGAACTGCTTTAGTGTAAACTCCATGCTGGCACGGTGAGAGCACATGAAAGCCTTGGGTTACGAGCCGTTAGTCTAACAGCTGTGGACACAGTAACTTGAAGATACAAAAGCCAAGACTTCTGTTTAATGCAGGCATGCTTCCAATCAATTATTACTTTTACGCTGACACTACTATGAGTTAATCATTCCTGGAGCAATATCTCAGTGTAGCTGTCACATTATTTCTGCAACAAAATGAGTATGTTTGACGTGTGTTTAGCAACACTCAACACGTGGTCCATGTGCCGCGCTGGAATGAATAGCAGGAAGGGTGTTTTTATGCAAAAGGCTGAAAGTACAATGAGCAGCAAAAATCAGTAAGTCTGACAGCGAATAAAAAGGTTAGAACAAAATCCTATTCCTACAAATGACATCTCCCACAGTTATGTCTCATTCCTGTAAGAAACTGATTCTCACTGGCATTAGCAAGAATAAAGAATACACTCCACATTTCACACACGTATAGGGACAATTTCAGAACTCCAGCCAGAAGCTGGCTGCAGGCTACATCATCCTTCCCCTCCTCGTGTGGGTGTGAGCTTACAAAAACCACAAACTACGATGAGAATAGGAAGCAACCCACAGGTGTGAGCAAAAAACCTCTCCTTCAGCTTTCTCTGATTTCTCCATATAGAAGCAGGAATCAAATGGCATTGAGAACACATTTTATTGAGCTGCTGCCTTTCAGTCCAGAGAGCTCGTGCCAATATTCTGATGGCGTGTAACTGAAGTTAAAGCTGACTTCCTGTGAACCTAAAGAGCTCACATGAAATAGTTCTTAATTTTAGCTTAATACCTGCAGCAGAGTCATCTCACATACCAAGCATCCACTTCTCTATTACCAAATTTAGCTTATTTGTAAGGACACGATTGACTTTCTTTGCGTGCTCTATCATCTGATATTATTAGCATCACACAAGAAAAGCAACAGCTTAGCACTTACACTGAAGCCATTCCCGTGTCGAAAGGATCAGTAAACCGCTTCTCATGCCACAAGCCCAACCCTACAGCAGATCAAGCAGTACTTCGTGCAAATATGATGAAAGTAAAGTGTACCTTGATGAGGAAGATGCATGAAAACTGCAGATTTAGAGCAAGGCAGAGAAGCTTCACAGACACAGAATGAAAGAAAAAACATAAGTGAATAATGCCCATGACAAGGGGAAGGGAAAGGAGGAGAGATGATGACAGACAAAACATTTCTAAACAATGATCTCACCTAGTTGTTTCCAGATGCAAGAAAGAATTTTTCATGTATCTGTAACTTGATATATTTGTAACCATAATAAAAAACTGACTTGGCTGAACCTGTTTCTTAGTAGCTCAGTGTGATGAAGTAACTCAGCACTGCTAAACACTGGATTTTCTTGTTCAGTAGATCTCAAATCAGAGTAGATGGATGATAGATCTGCATCCCTTAGTCCCAGCTGTCTTGCTCTTTCAATAAATCCTGTGGCCCACCTTCATATTCTATAATTCTTTCACCAATGGGTTTTATCTTGGCGGATACCAGGTCTTTCACTGCTTACTCCCTCACTCTTGTCTCTACAGTGTAACCGTGCAACGGCAGTGCCATCACGCACCTCTAGGCACAGCTCATGAGAATGCAAAGTTCCTGTATGCAGCTATGGAGCTGTGTAAAGTGCCAGAAGATCAATTAAATTTTTAATACAATTAAACAGCTTAAAAATCAAAGCTTGTTTTATGCAAAGTTGCACTGGTTATCATACCAGTTTAAATTAGTTAAGTTGTCCTTTGATTAAAGTGGAGCAATGTAATTAATGTGGGATGAAGGGGCAAAATGAAAATCCCCACGTTGTGACCTGGTCCAGTTTGAGGAAGGTGGAGATCTGATCAAACTCCAAGTCTTTGTATTCAGATTGCTAGAATGAAGTGAGAATGCTCACGGAAATAGGCAAGACACTAATAAATAGAAAGAGATAACAGGGAAATCCCACTTAGATTAAACGCTAACGACAAGGCTTTCATAAAGTAGTAATCACTTAAGGCTGTTTCACACCTACCCATGTAGGTGATTCTTTATCAAGATGCCTCCAGTCTGGTTACACAAAAATGGAACCATTACTAATCTCCTGGCCTTCATATCAGTCTTTTAAAAATTTAATTTCCAAGCAAACCATGCACAGAGTGTCTAAGTGCATCATTACAGACTCACTAGTGTCCTGAACAAGTTCACTGGTTCCTAACTCCATTTGCGGAGATGGGTTCTTACCCAGCGTTTGATTAAAGCCATCTGTTTGCAGAACACTTGAAAGAAATTTTTGATGAGCTGGATGAATTCCTTCCTCTTAGCTAACAAGGGAAGAAGGGATAGAAAGTGAGGCATAAAGAAGAAACATATTTACACAGCAAAAGAGTTTTTTGATAGTAGCGTGCCTAATCCTGCATCATCACTTCATCCTTGCAAAAAGAACGGTTGGAGTTGCCACCGATGCTACACTCTAAATGGAGAGATGCTGCCCATAATGTACTTACTTTCATACTGACAGCAAGGTCTGGTTTTCCCCTTTGATTTTATCCCTCTCCCTGTTCTAATATCACAGATAATACTTAGCTGTATATTAAATATGAAAGTTTCTTTCAAATCACTTTCCTTTTCCATAACCTTGGCTGTTATCTGTACCTGCAGCCTATTATTTTTATACAGAAATATTTCTATATACAGGATGCAGTGTCTGCATTCTATATTCATAACATCTAATGGACATTGTAAACTGTTCAGTAAAGCAGCAGTCTCTAAAACTTCAAACTCAGCTTTTACCCCTTCTTATTACTCAAATCACATGGGACTCCAGGACGCAGCCAGTAAGTCCCTTCCAGGCCAATGCTCTCCCCCTTGTTCTCGGGCAGGAATACAAACCAAGGGAACAACGGCAGCAGCGGTCTCCCTGACGCTAACAGTGCTGTGCATAAAGCAGCAGAGAGAGCACTAACAACCGTGGAAAACATGCTTCACACTTTCTCTCCTCACTTGGGATAACATTGTTTAATGTAAGAAATCATCCTGAATTGGCAGGAAACTGGAAAGCAAATCCTGTCTTGCATCTATTTAGACTGACAGGCATCTTAAAATATAATTCTAGAACACAGCATCAGTATATCGAGGAGGTGATCTCCCCAAATTTAAACAATTTCTGCTGGCTTCTCATACTGGAAAAAAGTAAGTTGTAATCACTTGTCACTGCATGAAATAAAAAAAGAAATCACTATTTCCAAATTATTCAAACACAGAGCACTGTCCTACCTCTGCTGCACCTCTGCACATACTCATCGTATTGAACAAAACCCACGCATAGCGTCTCTGAGCAAACTGGTCATCTGGAAGACCACGTTTCTTGAACAGATCTAAGTACAGCTAAGTAGAGCTTATTTCAGGGCTAGCAGAAACCAGCGGACAACAAGAGAGTGAAAAGAACCAAAACAGCTCTGTAAGTATGGTACCTAGATACAAGCGGTTTCTAGCCTTCCATCAGGGTTAGATACAAACGCAGCAACAAAAGGCTGATCGACTTCAGTGCTCAGAGCTGCAATAGTTAAACCATCAGTTAAGAAATACCACATGGTACAATTTTATGACAAAGAAGAGTAAAGAATTTCTTCAATATATGAGACATTAATCTAAAATCACTTCAGGAAGAGTCTTCATGCAGATTTCTTTGACATAAATTCCATTTTCTTCCTCTCTTTAATTTCCCCTAGTTTATGCTTCATCTGCCATACTGAATAATTTTTACTCTCTTTTTTTCATTTTTCACCCTGACAATCTATGCTGTTAAATTTAACCTCTGCATTTCCCTCCAATTCCCTTCTCCCCAAGCCAGGAGTTCAGCATTTTTATCCATTTACTGCCTTTGATGACTGTCTTTAACACATTCATTTTATCACCAGCATATTTCTGGCAACACAATAGTCTGAACTGACCCAACATTTCATGTGTATCTGCGTAAATACTTTTTTTCTTCAGAGGAGAGTATGGCCTCTGTATGATGCTGCCTGTATGAGCACTGGCCTTAAATCAGACAGTCAACTGAAACCGAGTCAGCCCACACACTCCCTTACACAGCGCAGTTCTGGGTTATTTTCCTTAATATGTGCTACACTGTAGTGCCCAGACAGGTATTGTTCTCCTTGCAAAATTTCATTATTCTATATTTATATTTATGAATTCTTAAGGCCCCACTGTTGTGTATGTTTCACATAAAATGCAGCTGTTACTCGTTCTGAGACACTTAATGCTGTTGCTTTCACGTATGATGACTTGGAAGACGGCTTTTGCGCTGGACACAATCCAGCATCTGAAATACCAGCGTAACAGCTTTGTAAACACTTTAATATTCATTTGACTCAAGGATGCAATGATGTTTGATGCATAAACACATCTGAAGAGACAAGGAGACTGAGTGTTGGGCTACAAAGCCAGGGAATTCAGCACATTTCGCTTACCTACGCAGCACCAGAACAGCTACTGACCTGGGGAGTGCTGGGACGTTGCGAGCGAGGTCATGGAATTGGAAAGGTTCAGGTTAGCAGTAATGCTCAGCTGGCTCTGCACTGCGGGAGGATATGGAGATGTGGGTGTCAGGAGAGATTCTTCACTGGTTTCCTCATCAATTCCAGGCAAATACGTGTCAATCAAGGCATCAAGAAACTTCACTATGAGCTCAGCATAGTCTGGGATTTGTGTTTGCTGTGGGTGATGGGGGGGGGGAAAAAAAAAAAGGTTGGTTCTTTCTACTTTTCTGTCAATAGGAGCTTTGCCCCAGAACTCTAATACCACGCTGGTTTAGCCTGAAAATCTTACAAAGCGCTTGATGTATCTGTAAAAACTGATCTGTGGCCTTTTCCAGATGACTCTAAACGCACACATTAAAGAGCACTTGTAGGTGTAGCGGGAGTAGCACGTAGAAGCACAGTGTCAGAAAAGAGGGGGTCAGCCACGAGGTGACCTGCCGCAGCCACCTGCACCGAACACGGTACTGACAGCACGGCCTGTGCCCCACAGCCCAGCACCCAGAACAGCGCCTGCTCCGCTCATCCTGCTCTTGTTACAATGACTAGAGGGAACAGACGGCAGCATGGATGGTCAGCGCTCGATTCATTTGTTCTGTTGTAACGCAGAATTTATCCTTATGGAATTATCACTCTTACCAATTTAATCCCTTACACTCTGAGTGCCCATAATGAACTAAAAACTTCCTGAATTACACTGTACATCCGAGGCCCCTTCATGAACCTGGGAGCAGTAAAACATTTACACACCCACTGCTTTTACCCGGCTTTGGGAGTTTGACCTGACCGAGTCTATCAAGATACCTGATGCAAACACCGTTCTAGCTAGAAAAGTGAGCCTTCGATTGCTAACCTGCTCATAGGAATTCTGTGACTTGTCATTTATCTGTATCTTCCCTGGCACACCAATGTGCTCTATACAGAAAATGAAGGCAAAACACGCAAGAGTTTATATTTCCTGTACTGTTCTTACCTTAGAAAATGGCCCAGCAAACCTCCATAACCCATTAAATCCAAAACCTACAACGACAAATGGAATGTCAGCACAAAATCACAGTTCTCAACTGATGGAAAACAACCAGGAAAGTACACTTAGTACATCGCCTGGATTTACTCAGATTTACTTAAAGACCATAAAAAAATAATTAGGTTTTAAGTGTTCCAAGTGTAACATTGAAGTGAGCTTGGGCACTAAAAACCAAACGTCACACTTTGGAATTTACCAATAATTAAACCAACCCCTAACTTCCAAGGTTAAAACTCATCATTTATCACCACCATTCGTATTTTGCATTTCTTTAATTTGGTTAGTGGAAACAGAATAATGAGTTTCAACTTCTTTTTACTCACATAAATGGTGTAATATTTTTAATATTTGGTGCATAACTGCTGCAAGCAGTTTTAATATTAATGTCAGCAGGTTTTTTTTTAATATGTGAACTCTTATTTTTACTAGGATATATGGAGTTGGAGAGATTTCACGCAAGACTGACTCACTATTCTGCTAGGGTTGCAATAATTCTGAAACATTTTCAGTAGTAAATTGAACTTAAAATGCAGCAGTTGTTAAAAAAATGGAGAAATACTGACTCTGTAGATAAGAAGTTTGGTATTGGGGTGGGGACTCTTCGTGGTAGACAACACTCTGAACAATCCCATGAATTGGATTCAACAAATTTGGATCCTGGCACAGCGATAAAAGGGTATTGATCTTGGAATCCAATAAATTATGCCTGAAGAAAAGAAGAAAAAGTGGCTTATTTTTTGTCCATTAAATAAAATAAATCTACAATTTGCAATGGACCTCAGCAAACACCAGGTAAGGTGGGATCTCCAAAATCTCAGGGATTTTGGAAGTACAAAACAATTCCTCAGTGAGGACTCTTAAGATGTGTAACACTTTCAAAAAATTGTACTAACAATATAACCCATTAAAGCATCTACCTAGCACCCTAAATTGCAAATATTTTAATTATTTTCAACAAAAAGAATTATTCACTGGATCTGTGTACATGTCAGAGCTGGAATTTCAAAGCAGTTTTTTAAACTCGTGGGGTACTGTCTCATTTGAGGTCTCTTGCAGAACTCAGGCGTGGGGTTTTTTTAATCCAGATATGCCAGCTACTTACAGCTGTGGTTTCAATAACTCACAGAACGTGTCTGTACTTCCACCACTACTTTATAAAGCCAGAAAAAGGCAGAATTATTTCCAAATCATGCACAAGTCAGTTTCAAAAGCCTACATGTGGCAATTTCTGGTAGTTGGGTTTCCCTTACATATAGAGACTCCAGCGAATACTACTTTTAACAAATATCTAAAGAAATACATCCAAAGAGTATCTTGTAACTATGCTTTAAATCAGTTTTGATACGTACTTGGGGTACTAACGAACACACCTGAGTCTGACTGGGGTGGAAACAGTAGTTAAGTGACAGTATCTATTGATCTGAGCAGAAAGGTGCAGGAGCACTTGGAAAGGTCACTGGATTCTCTGCAGTATCCAAGCAGCGATAAAGCCAGGCCAAGTCCCTAGCCCACGGTGGTGGCAGCAATGACGCTGAAAGCTCTGGAAGAAACTGATGGTGCACAGCCAGGTTCCCCGGCAACAGCGGCACAGAGCGCTCCCGGCTCTGCCGACCTGCAAAGCCCAGGCTGCAGAGTGCAGCCGTGCTATCCGGGAAGGCTGATTCTAGCACAAACACTATATTCATGTAACAGAGGAAAAAGAAGGAGTCTCAACTGCTGGGGACGTTTGTCTCAACAAGCCATGGACAGACTGCAGCTAGTAACCTGCGAGTCAGTCTCACACGCTTGTCCTGGACCAGAGACCTTTTAAAGGGCGGGCCAAGGACAGAGTCATCACAAACGGAGCTTGAGATACTTACACAACAGGAAAGACCTTTGGGAAGACAACGCTGGCTTCTGCTAAATACTCGTACAGAATCCGCTGGTCAAACTCGTCAGTAGTGTACTTCACTAACGTTGCCTGTCAAAAGGGAAAGGGTTCAGTTGGCACGCTTCTCACTCCATCTGAGCAGCTATAGGCTGCTGCTGGTGTAGTGCAGGGTTTTAAGATCTCTGAACAGCAGAAAGCAGCATTACCAAAGATTAATTTTGGCAAAAAAATTAGGTCAGTTTTTGACAAAAGCGGGCAACTGAGTCTTTCTGAATGATATGAGGAATGGTAACTGTTGGTACATCTGAAGAAAGCACTCTCATACCGTACCTACATTACTAGTTCATAATTTTTAAACTGAATTATGCTGGGATTCCAACAATTTCCACTTCTTAACTTTTAAAGTATAATATATTAATATCCTTTTATTATACAAAATTAGTTTGTGATAAAAATCTGCCAGGAAAAAGGAACAATTGTTGGACATGTTCTACAACACGATACAGAATAATGAATAAGTCAGTATTCGCTCTCAAAGAACATTGAGATACGTTTCTAAACGTGATTCCTAGAAGGGTGGAAGAACAGCAGCAGCAGAATAGACCTGCACATCTCAGTGATTCTGATCCATACGAATTCAGAAACACTGCAAGGAACACGTACGCTTCTTTGGAAGATAAAAAGAACATCAGCAAATAACAGCCAAGAGACAGAAAGAACGCTTACGAGAACTGTAAGCAGCAGTGCTTGAATTTTTGGGTCAGTCAGAACTTCTTCGTCTAGGAGGACATTTGACTCAGAAACAGAAACCTTTCGAAGATGTGGGTGTTGCTGCGGTGATATTCTCTGGGTTTCTGCCAGATAAAAAAGAACAACTCATCCAAAGCAAAATAAAGCCAAACCAAATCAGAATTAGCTCTTGGCACAACAAATTCAGTCATATGCAAACTTCAGAGTTCACCAGCCTTTTTCTAAAAACAACAACTATGCTGTAATACGCGCAGTGCTGGACCATTGGATGGGATGTATTCTCAATGGCAAACAATAACCCCAATTTCCTGCTCAGTGAAATACAGGCCCAGGGGTGGCAAGTCCCACGCTCGGGGTCAGGCAGCAGCCTGTCGTCAGATCCGACAGAAGAACCCTGGTCTTGCATTGCAATTGGGGATGGGGGCACGGGAAGCAGATGTGGGAGAAGATGAAGAGAGGCATTCTAGGCATTAGGTCACGTTCCATCTCCTGCAGAAATGTGCAGCTAGGGCTCATTAACTTATAGAAAGCCAAATTGTATTTATTTCATTTCACTCCTGCATGCAGTAGGTTATAGCTGCCCTTTATTCTGCATCTGCAAACTGAGCAACTCTAATTCAAACCTCAGTCGCCAGTGACATGGAAGACTGTACTCTCAGAAGGCACTGTTAAGAAAGGTATTTCTCCCTTACCTTGTAGTAACCTAGGCAAATAAACATTGAATTTAGAAATAATCCTTTGTATATATATACAAAGCATTTATAATTAGTATTAGTCTTAAAATGTTAATCCTATTTCTCACCCATTTCATAATCATTTTCGGCTACTCTCCTCATTTTGGGAGGCGTTGTGATTCCAGATTCCATGTCTTGCCTTTTAGGAGCCTTTGTGTCCGATATCAAATGGTCAAAACTTTTCCTTGTACCTAAAAACAATTTATCAGGCAATTAAAAACATTAAACCTAAATCCATATTCCAACTATTTCTGATTTTCCGCTCAAGCCACTCTCCTATCTACACCATATTGATGGGAATCTGGGGACATTTGCACTATTTTCAGGGATGGCAGAGAAAATACGATCACACCATGCCACTCTCCATCACAGTTTCCAAAATGCTTCACAATACATGAGGAAAGCGTGCAATTTATTCAAAATGTAAGCTGTGGGCATGCGATGGTTTCCTGATCAACACATGACATCAAATAAACATACCAAAATGGGATTAGTGAAAAGGAAGCAGTAAGAGGATTGTAATGAAAGAAATGTCTCTCTTCTTCCATAGATATTGTATAATGTAAAGGAGTCACTACGAGCTTTGCAAAGCAAATCATCTTGTTTCTCTGATACTAAGACCTTGCTTGTAAACATGACACACTGGGAAGCCATGAATAAAAATGAGATTGCTTCCAAAACATCTAAAATGTTTTGGGACCATCTCTTCTAGCATAAGACAGAGTATTCAACACAGTAGCTAAGCTGAGGTATTCAGCTGCTTGGTTCTGCTGAAAGAGGGCTGGCGGCAGAAAACTCCCACTATTGACTCTTTAGTATCTGGAATATCTTTTTTTCTTTTGTGGTTTTTTGTTTGGTTGTATGTTTTTTTCCTTCTTTTTTCTCCACTTCAGCATGCACATTTTGAGTGTCACTCTTGCCTCCCCCTTTTCATGATCAGAAGAACCGAGCCAGTCCTCTTTAGCTGTACCGTGTTCTAATTTGTAGTTTGCAGAAACTGCATATACTCCTCTGAATCAAGAATAAGCACTTGCAAGTCAGATTAAATACAAGTATAATTTTTCTCCAGTAACACCTCCTGATGTATTCTGCAGAGAAATCAGTAAAACAGTTATCTTAATAACCTAGAAGCTTTTTAGTGTTCGCTTGTGAAGGCTGCCCCATGTCCAAACTCATGGATTTTCGTGTTCGAGGGCTTATCTGTCCCACTGTCGGGTAACTGGCAGCCAGATGTCTGTCTGAGCCCTTTGGTGATGACCACGGTTGATTTTCCTTTAGTGTCCTGAAAGTGCAGAGAAATTAAATTAAGAAAGTCTTTAAAACTGTGCACATTTAGGCATAAATTTTCAACTAGCCAAACTATCCTTTATTAAACCCATCTTTCCTAACAGGTTAATCTCCCCAAAACACCTATTACGAAATAGTAATTATTTTGCTTGAAAAAATGTCTGAGGCAGTGATAAGTAACAACCTGATGTAATGATCAAGATATAAAGAATAAAGCAATGAAAAGAAGACAAGCAAATCAGCCTGTGAGGTACGATGAGAGATATTTAATGATCAGCTACTCCATGCTAGATGCTAAAAAGAGAGATACTGCGCAAAGTGCTCCCTGGTGAGAGAAACTGGCTCTCCATGTCACGTCTGGGTTCATTTCTTAGCTTATCTGTGGCTGCTCGTGGACAGGCTATAAGGTGTCAAGATTTTCCAATGACATGGAGCAAGTGTCATGGTACCCGCCTTGAAGCTCTTAAGGAGCTTTCTTCTCAAATATAAATGAAAAATGAGGTGAAATTAGGTCTTGTAGAAAGAGGTTAAGAACCTCCAAAGCAGCTGAGCTCTGAAATAGCTTTACAGATCTCAGAATTACAGCTACAGGAACTGGATACCCAAACTCCTCTGTGACTCTTCACCACACTATCACAGTGTAAGGAGCGCACTGGTCCGGAACCAGTACAGAACGTTAACTCTGCTTTATGCGCGTGGGTTTCCATTTTCAATATACCACAGGCTACCTTTAGATAATACAGTAAACAGACATTGAAATCTGGATAACTTATCTAAAAGTTAGACAACCAACCTGTAGCTAGTGTCACTGTGATGTATGGGATATGTATCCATAGGAACATTTTCCATTGAAATGTCCGTCAACAAGAGAGACTTCCTATGTTTTAGGCTGCAGCGACTTCGAACTTCCTCAGACACTGTCAGCAAAGCTAAATATTCAAAGAAAACTAATATAAGTTTTCCACAGTGGGAATACATTGAAGAATGTAAGCAATATTCCATGAATTTACTCAATTCCATCTTTTACTTAGGATAAAGACCACTGAGAGTTCATTACACCTTACTGAAACGTACAGATTAAAGTAATTTAAAAATAATTATATTCCCCTTCCAGTTACAATTACATGATTTAAACATTAGCCCTCACACAGTCACAATTTCTGCTTACACACCACTAGAAATCTGAGTGTTCTAAGGCACACACTTCAACCAAGAAACCTTCAGCCTCCCCAAAATACTTTCAGTTGCACAGCAGCTCCTGTGCTGGCAAGCCTTCAGTCCACTGACCTGCCCCAGCCCAGCCCAGACTCGTCCCTCTCCAGTTACAAGCTTCCTTTCTGTTGGTACAATTTTATCCACTAAAAGCATAAGAATTCCCACATGAATCCATTCCTTTTCAGTTAGCACAAATTTAAAATCACGTTTAATTTTACCTGCCAGGTAAGCCACGCTCTGGGTGTTCACCTCAAACTTGTCGCAGTTCCTGTGTTTGTTAACCAGGGCCAGCAGTGTGTGCAAGATCCTGACTGTTCTTGCTACAGTGGTGGGAGAAGGATGCCTGTACCCTAAGAAATGAGGTTGAGAAACCAAAGATTGGATTTATTTTTAAAGCATAGTTATGCAGCATTAATATTTTGAAAATATTTAAATATTTTTCAGCATGTTCTCAGGAATCTTCCTGTAAGTGCTAAGGAAGCACAAGGCTAACAGAAACTGCCCTTTCAAGACTAGCTTTTTCTGTCCCTCCCCTCAAAAATCACATAATTTCAGATGTCCGTACATATAATACATCTATTATCTCACAAATCAATCTTCTGAAAGAAACAGTGAGCCTGAACACAGGCAAACAAACGAGACAGACGGCATTCTTGGAGGAAGCAATAAAGAACTGCAGCAAACGAAGCCACACATCCTGTGACAGTTCAGAATTTATATCGTTAGCAGTGAAGACCTTCACAGGTCGTGTACAGGAAACCTGGCAAAGTCCTTCAGTCAAAGAACATTTAATTCTGTATCTATTCTGTAATCCAAGTTACGTAAAGTTCACCACCCATTTTTTCCCCTTTATCCCTGGACTTGTTTTCATTTCTGAATTAAGAGTGTTCATCTAATAAGAACAGCGATATGTATTCGTACCTTTCAGGAGGTGTCCCACGAGTGCAAAGTTAAAGTTGGAGTTGAAATTCAGCCCAACAAAATGATCCATCTGCTTGCAGTGCCATTCGAGTGGTCTCCTGATCTCCATAAACACCTCTTCTGGGCTCTGACCCAGAAAAAAATAAAATACAGGAGTACCTCATCGAAAGTTACTTGTCATAGCTCAAGCTTTTTATTTTTTAAAAGTGTCAAACCATTAATTTTAAGAGGGCTTGCTTACCTTATCGTTGAATACTCGAAGGCTATCCAGGGTGTGGAGATTCTGTTCCAGCAGCGCTGTACCCGCGGAGTACAGGTTCACTTCATCCAGCTGCAGCACGGCCATAGCCACCCAGAAGAGAGCCTTGTGCATAGGGGAGTCCTGGAAGGAAAAAGAAAGATCCACGATTTCACTTTCAAGTCAGTTCCTGTAAATGAGAGACAACCAGAACTGACACATGGTTTTGTACATGCATCACTGTCCTTCCCGTAGCACGGTCTGTCTTCAGCCACATCCATTCCAACAGAACAGATGGTCGTATGAACCCCATAGTCTTCATGCACTTAACAGGTGAGCAGTAGACAGGAAATTAATTTCAAGCCTTTTTTCCCCCAAAGCCATTCCTTGTCTCTTACATTCTCACCCTTGCTCACAAAAATGTCAGATGTGTATTGCCCTACACCAGACTCACCAGAAACGCGTCTTTCGTTCTCCATTTGAGAGCACACTTGGCAATGGATTGCAATCTCTTAAGCAGCAGATTTTTCTCAGAAAAAGTTTTATTTACTAACAGTAAATACACCAGGCTCTTCATTAACGGCGTACCGTCAGTACGCTGATCAAATAACGGAAGTACCATACCGCTGGCTAACTTCACGCCAGATCAGATCCGACCAACATTTAGTACAAGCCATGAGCTGAAAAGCATGGATTAGCAATCAGACATCTGAAAGCCAAGACTGAAAATCTCTTTTGGAAAGAATTAAGACAGCCTGGGGTGCAGCCTTTGCCTGCGCTGCCCTGGCCCGTTCGCCGCAGCAGAACAGGACGTTCTGAAGCATCTTTAAATGGTCCCACGTACAAACGGCTGACGTGATTTCC
The DNA here is from genome assembly GCF_000699245.1 of Pterocles gutturalis. NCBI lineage: Eukaryota > Metazoa > Chordata > Aves > Pterocliformes > Pteroclidae > Pterocles > Pterocles gutturalis. Next base: position 68,254 of record NW_010106016.1, on the reverse strand, counting down.
CATATGTAGCGCTTTCCAGCGTGAGCCATAGCAGTGAAGTGTGAACTTCAAATACCACAACATTTACCTGTATTTTTGAGATTATACCCATAATTATAATTTTAATTTACAAAATACGTTCTCTGTTTACTCTGACAATCCCGTTGTTTACCTTATTAAGAAGAGGCTGCAGCTTGGTGAGCGCTATAACTGTCGCTTCTATTAGAACTTGGCTGTTGTAGTTATCAGGGCCTTTTAAACAGCTCTCCAGTCCCTTTTTGTAGGAAAAAAAAAGAGTAATTAAAAATACAACCACAATTAGATACAGCTTTGTAAAAAGAAGATCAATGCTCTGAACAATAATTGCTGCTCTCAATTAGTTTACAAAGCTTGAGCTCTTTTAAACCAGTTCTCAAGGATTTTTACAAACGGAGATTTACACAGAAGCGACAGATGTCTTGCTGAAAGCAACTGCACCATGTGTATGGAAAAGGAAGGATGCAGGACAGGGGGCAAGAATTAGAGAACAGCTCTTGACAATTCCAATACCGTTCAGTTAAAGTTTATGTCCATAAAACTCTTGTTAAGTGCTTACAGGTAACTTATCTAGCACCCTGTGTACTTGCCATGGAATGCAACCTTCTTGAGAAAATACCCAACACCTTTAACCAGCTAGGCAGTCTGTTTCCAAGTTTTCTTGTATGAATGTCCCGCTCTTTACTGTATTTACTCAGAACGCATTAGATTATTAACTTCCTTTAAAAAAAAAAGGAAGTTGTGAACCACGGACATGCAGCTAAATGCCTTAACAGAAAACTTCTCAGTTATTTAAATACTGACCTCTGGATCAATCTCATGTCTCAAATTTTAAACTCAACATTGAAACTACTGTTACTCTAGAAGTTGCAGCACCAGTGAAACTTACTGCCACCAAATCAATCTAAGGTATATGGGTCTATTACCTTGCTCAGAATTCGGATTATTTGTTTTATTTGTCCATGAGACACACGTTTACTTATACAGCCAAAGACAACAAGCGCTCTGGGCTGCAGGGACGGGTTATACTGGAACGCAAACCTGTGAAGAAAGAAGAGTACGCTAGATTAAACAAACACCCAACAAACAGGCTGTATGAGGCACAGCTGGGAATTCTGAGTGTACCGCGCAGGCAGGCAGGGGTTATGTTCTGAGATCTGTGACATACTTTTGAGCTAGTTCAGTCCACTGGTCCAGCCACTTGCACGTTGGAATATCCCTCATACAAGCCTAAAAAGAATTATATTGTTTGAATATACGTAACATTAAGGGAAAGTCTTTTTAAAATTCAGAGCATACAGTTATTTTAGTTCTCAGAAGTCAGCTACTTATTTAACCACATTACGGGAGGTACATCTCACCGTACCGCCTGCCTGGAGAAAGCGTAAGCGGGGCCATGTGCCCTCACAGATCGTTTCTCTTGTCCTGAACCACGTACCTCCATGATCTCCAGCAAAGCTTCAGTAACAGTTTCCAATGAAGTCAGCGCAAAGGTCTCCCTTTCGTAGGAGCCAGGTGAGAAGGACCTGTCTCGATAGCTGGATCGGAACGCTATGACTGCGGCTGATTTCACTTTGCTGATTCCAAACAGCAAGTAAAATTTGGGCAGAGAGAACTCGGTCAAGCTCAGCCTTAGAACTTGCTTGGTCTCCTCTGTTGAAAAATGTTTACATATTACATTTAAAGCACTGAAATCCAATCCATATTTCCAATACTCTTAAGCTCACCCTCCCATGAACATCATCCTGTACGGCCCTTTGCACACTCCAAAACTCTTTTCTTTGCTACTTCTCCCACTGTACGCCACAAGCACTGTGGCCTGTTGCACGGGCTGTTGAAACCAGTCACCAGGAAGATGGGTTGCAAAAACAGGTAGAAAGAAACTTCTTTAAAGATGTGGTTCTGCGAGACTTCTTCTCACATCGGTTCAGAAAATGGAAACCTGCAGAGTTCCTGCTCTGAAATACCAACAGTGCTGTAAGGTCAAACTGCAACCGGATTCTGGCTGTGGCTCTGGCACTGAAATGAAGCAAGCCACTAAAATCAGAAGAAAATGATGGCTGGGCTGCTAGCACTGAATATTTTTATGATTCTGAACTTTCATTTCATTTCAGTGTACTTCAAATCCACTGTTTGAACAGGCAGGCTTGCCTTTCTCTGTGCGCCAAAGCAAAGCTTCTCTTTATACATACACGTGTGTGTGTTCACCCTCTGTCTGTATATAGAGATGTAAAATGAGCTTTCAGATACTTAAAGAAAAAAAAAAATAGAAGATTACATAAACTTTTTTTCCTGCACAGATCTACCCTGGTTTTATACTGTACTTCTGTGGTGACAGCTATGCATTTGCTAATACCAATTATTTTAGGACTGTAAAATCCAGCAGTATGCAAAATACCTGCTTTAATAGTACAGTGTCACAATTCCCTTACGTAATTGATAATTTTGTTACATTATGCAACCATTCAAAAGATGCACATCAGCTATTTTTAGCACAGATGTATTTTCTCCCTTCTCTGCATTACAGGAACTTACTGGTACTTTCTTCTCTTTTTCTAAAACCCGTTATACAAACAACGTACATTATGCACCTGCTCTAACCAGACACTCGTTTTCGAATTCTGTACTCATTTGTCATAGATGAATTCTCATTTGTAAGCAAGCTGAGTTACAACATGGCATCTTCAAACACTCCGAACAGTTTACAGGGAGAAAAACAACTCAAATATTTCTTCAACAAACTAAGGAGCAATCAGCTTAAATGAAAATCTGAAAAAAACTTACCACTGAAGTGGAGCTGTGAACAAGTGCAAAGAGAATGAATGATGTTGATGACAAGACCGTGAGTGGAGGCTCTGAGAGAAAGGGGACCAGTGGCCACCAGGAGAGTAACCACGTGAAAGAGGTAGGGGAGATGCGCTGCCACATCCAGGGAATTGTTGAAGGAGAGCATCAGCATGTACCGTGCTAGAATAGCAATATCGTCCCACATCAGGTGCTGCTCCAGCGTAGGGGTTGGCGACAGACAAGTCTTGTCGATTATTTTACACATCCTTCCAATCACCTGAAAAGAGAGCAACCATTTTGTTTCACCCAAACGAAGAGCACAGTTCAGAATTAATGTAAAAACCATTACTATTTAACACTGGCATTGTTCTTTTGCTTGGAACCCATTTTTTCATGGTTTTTGCGTTATTGCCTGTGCTGAGTTATCAGACCGCATCTCAGTGTCACGTTATATAAGTTGAAGTTATGACATACAAATATGTTGCAGCAAAAAGGGAACTCACTTTGCTTGAAACCAACTTCACATTTCCAGAAGCAAGCGCTACAGCTGTGTCTGCCATAACCTCAGCTTTTATGGATCCTAAGCCGCCTGTGGCACTAGTTTTGATGAAACTGTCCAGCACTACATCAAGGAGATCGGTTATCTGTTAGAGGAAAAAAAATAAATCTTTATCAGTCAGATTAACTTTATTTTTCCACAGTAAACCACCTTTTAAATAAGCAATCTTTTTTTTTTTTTTTCTGAAGATGCATAAATGCCATAAATTACAGCATCAGTTTTAGCCATTTGTTGTCCTTTTGGTAAAAACTCTAATGTAAATATTATAAGTATGAAGATAATTCCCAGGTTTCACTCCAGTTCAAAGTGTTCCAGTACTGTAGACAAACTATCATTCAGTTCGTATTATTTTTATTTAATTTTGCATTTTAAAGTATAACTATTCATAAAATGCTGAACCTAGTAAGAAGAAACTGGATTTGAAGTGCAGGAAAGGTCATACTTCTGAGAAAGAAGCAAGATCTCGTCTGTCAAAGACTCTGCTTGGAGTACTTGCCAGGCGTGAATACAGCGACAAGTAAACCAAGTTTCTTCTCATGTATGAAAAAAAAAAGGACATTTAATATATAAGAATCAAATCTGTCCATGTGCACAGAGAACTCCAGATGTAACGTGCAGACTAAGATTAATGCTATTGCAGTATCTGTTCAAACTCAGCTCTCGTTCTCTTCTGAAAATTGGTTGAAATTCTGGGTCAACTAAGTCAATGGTAAAATTTACACCGACTGCTGTGGAATATTTCTTTTCATTTTGTCTTCTCCGTATTTACCTGTTAATAGACTTTCATACTGGACATAGCAGTCATGTTGTTCTCAATGTGATTGAAGCTTTCAAAATACATAGTTTTTTTAAATAAAACAGAAAAAAAAAGAAGAGTTCTTTTAGTGACACAAATCTAATACACCTCCGAGTGCTGGTACTTTGCTCTTTCCAGTCAGTACCCACACATTCACGGATTTTGATGAAATAATTACTACTACTACCAAAGATTTTTAATTTTAAATTCTCAGTGGGGGCTAGGAACACACTCCTAGAAGCCAGAGCTCATTAATGATTTTATGAAGCATTTTACAGAATGGAAACTTCAGAAGAACTTGCAAACTACTCTCAGTAACAGCTCATATACTTAGGTCATGTCAAGATTCATTTTATTTTTCTGCATTAACATTTAAGTGGTTAAAATCTCTATAATCTGCTTATAAACAAACTGCAATACATGATGCAGAATTTGTACCTGTCCAAGACTCCCCCATATCTTAGCCTGAATGGAAGGATACATCTGTTTTTCATTTATCGTCATCGTTATAAGCTTATCAAGAATAGCAGTGACGCGCTGGCGCTTAGCATCATCGTTGTGTTTGCAGAATCGGACCAGATTGGACAGCCAGGGGGTCATGTACTCCAGACAGAGGTGTTTCAGTTCAATACCTGAAACAAAAAATTCACTTTGTAACACAGAACCAACACTAGTCTCTATTTGTAAGTAAATATTTATTTGTGAGCACTTCTCCTTTCAGTTTTACTGTCTAAAATAATTACTATCAGAGCTGAGCAAATAACAGGGCAAACAGACCAGCTTCAGAAAGAAACCAACTCTAATAATGCCATCCCAGAAACAGCCGCAGGAATCTGGCACAGAGATGGTGACTTGGTAAGGTCTTACTAAGCTGTGACAAAGATGTGTATGTTCAGTACTACGCAGGACTGCTCCAGAGGCTTTCCTGGTAATCTCGAGGATGTATTCTAAACAGCTTCCAACAGCAAAGCCAGAGCTGTATCACGCCCGGAAAAAAAGGACGGCGGGAGGAGCGGAACAGAACCAGATTTAAAGCTGAGAGATATCAGCAGTCTGAACAGGTTAATTTTGATATGACCGAAGAACCCTGTAACTCTTCTGTGGATAGATCTTCTAGAGGGCAAAACTTCACTGCCACAGACCTCCAATTTTGATTTGTGTTCTGCAATATTCTCTACTTCTGGTGACTTAATAACAGCCTGTTAGAGAAGCATCCCAAGTACTCACTGTCCAAAGCTCTCAGCAGCGACAGGAAATAAATAACTTGTATTGTGAGCTCTCTGAATGAACGGAATCCTCTAATTTAATGAGACGTCTAGTAAAATGTGCTCTAACATTAATTTTGAAGTTTAAAAGGCAGTTGCTTTTTTTTTTTTTTTTAATCCATAAGAAAGGAAAGGGCACATTCAAATGTGACGATCAGGTTTTGATCCAACAGATGCCATTCCAGCTTGTGGAACCGCCTGGCTTCAGAGGATTACACAACTTGACTACGAAAAATGGACACAAATGGATAATCTTGAAAATGTATCTAAAACAGCTCTAAGCAGCACTTGCAATTTCAACTTATCGTGACTCAGCAACACGAGGAAGCTTAACTGACCAAGCTGGACAGCTACCAGCTCGCATCTTTCCCAGTTCACGGTTAGCGTTAAGGAAGAGCAGCGTTACTCACTAGATTTGCTAAATCCAGAAATGCACTCTTCCAAGAACTCCAAGGTTAGGTGCGGTTCGTTAGCTGCAAGAGTCTTGCTAATAGACACAATAAACAGTGTGTTGTTGGCAGGGATACACAGACCTGACGTTTCCAGTAACTGGCCCTCAATCTTTAAATTAAAGGTACAGGTTAAGGCACACAGAAGATTATAGGCAGCAGACCTGTAACAAAGCAAGCAACATGACTTGTATAGTTTTCTTGTACATTTTAAAACATACACATTACACCAAGGCATCACAGTGGCAGTACTGACATTTTAAAAACCCAGTCAGTACTGCTGGATAAGGGATTACATGTAAATCCTGAACTTCTGCCCCGCACCAGTTTAGATTCAGAGACAACATTTGCCTTAGAGAAATGAAAGAGATTACTCCTCCACTTGCTTTAAACAATTTCTGATGAGGTTAAAGAGTACGCTTGAAAGGCTTTGTACTGGACTTCTCAGAACAGCTTTCAGCTCCAGGAAATTCGAAACATTTCCAGGTGCACCTGAGCTGCTGGGAGAGAGGCTGCCAAGGGCCAGCTGCGAGCCAGCGCCCGGTCCCAGGCAGTCTGTCCTGACGAGGGCCACGAGCCCGCTCCAGAGGCGCAGCTCCCAGGCTGTCAGACAGCTCAACAGCAGGAAAATCAAACGCACCCAATAAACGTATATTGCAAAGCAGAAGTATTGCTCCTTGTAAAGAGAAATGAAGCTTCCTACATGCCTTCAGTTACTCTGCCAGTACGCGTGCCTGTCTCCGCCTATAGAAAAGCCAATCTGTCTTTATATTAAAAGACACATTTTATGGAGCTGTAGCGAAAGAAAAAATGTTTTGTTCAAGAAAGATTTGCTAACGCTAAGAAAATCTTGGGAAGAATTTGCATTTTTGATCAGAGTTGGTATTAATCTAAAAGATCTGTACCGCAAACTGGGGTCTGAGCTTCCCAGGTTGAGCAGCGCTATGTTCAGTAGTGTTCCAGGGACATCCTTGGGACGGATTTTAGTGTGCTGGGGGATGGAGTCTGGTTGGGACAGCTCCCACCGTGTCCGTATGTGAATGATGGACCTGACGATGGCTTCACACTCCTGATGCATGAAGGTGAGCGGTGTGCCTTGGTTGGCAATGGTTAAGGTAAACTGGTTCTCATCAACAAGACATATCTCCTCTATTTCAGAGGCATAGTAGATATCATTTAAAAACACCGTCTGTCCCAGGACTCGGGTTCTTTCTGCTGAGGTCACCTGCACAGCTGTCGACCCAACCTTGGAGAGAGAACAGAAAAAAGTCTGACACTTCTGATTTTCATAAAAACAAATGTATGAAATCTTATACTTCCTAAAGAGGCAGAGTGATCTCTCTTCAAGACAGGAGAGGAGAATGAAGAGACAGTAAAATCATATTCAAATCCGTATAAAAATACAACAATTCACTGGGAACAGCATTAAATGGACTTACTTTAATAGAAACTTTGGTGTCTTTATGAGCCAGTTTGAGAGCATTGTGAAATACTTTCAAGTCCTCCTCCAAAGCCAAGGTAGCTGCTGGGAGCTTCTGCTGGTCGTGTTCGATGTGCTCGGCCAGCTTCCCTGGAGAGTCTATGAAAATAAGCCTTTTGCTTCCCTTCAAACCTGTCAAGAGCCTCTCATGGTATTTGGTGTATTCTCTGACCCAAGAGTTACAGTTATAAATAAAAACTGCTGAGACATTTTCATAAGCAAAGCCGGGAAAAACTACAAACCATTTAGAAAGAAAGTCTGTTTTAAAGCGGTTACTGGGGCCAGCGTGCGTGAGGTCCACTACGATCTCATATGGCTTTGCATAGTATGGCTTCAGCGTGAGCAGTACGTGGTATATCAGTAAATCGCCGTTGATCTGACCAGTCTTGAATCTGTAAGAAAACCAGACAGACATCGTTGAGTTTGCTTTTTAGATCCAGCTTACAAACACTTGAGTGGTGTCTCACACATACGACCGCTGCACTAAGCCAGACTGATCTTTCAGAGTTCTAAAAACACCATCAACCCAAAGCGCGACACCGGACCGGCAGCTACAGCCAACGGGCACCTCTGCTCTTCCGTCCCGGCTCACGCTCCAGCCGAGTTTAGTGCCCAGTGTGATGGAAGCTTGATTTGGGATTTAACTCAACCTCACTCTGAAGTGTCACGCAACCGACCACAGCCAAGGAACCTCCAGACAGACAGGCAGAAGGCTTACTCAACTAAAAGGAAAAATAAAATCCACGCTGGGGATCAACAGGGCATCAGCTGGATCAACATGGAAAGAGCTCAGAGTTTCTTTAAAAATAAAAGTAAAGTCTAAGTCCCTGAAACTAACTTTTTTTAACCTTGTAGACATTCAAATTATATCTATTTTTATACGTGGAAAAATACATTTATTTCAGAAATCTTAATTAAGACTAATTAAGCAGCCACAGAACAACTCTGTTACAGGGTCTCAGGTTCATTTCGTTGGCTACACACTGCAGCACACGCTGGTGCCTGGCGGAGCGTTTCTAAGAATGGTCAGTCCTCCGAGTAGCACAGAGGATTTGTCTACAGAACACCTTCCCAAAATCCCATCCAGACGATATATAAATATTAAGAACATTTTGTTCTCTGCCGATTCACTGAGTATGACAAGACTGGACAGCATCTCTGCCTAAACCAAGCCTCCAAAGTTCGCACAGCAGACAGAATTGTACCAGGAAGAATTAATTAAAAAAATCAAACTCCACAGCAGCTCGTGAACATCTGAGGTGCTCTGAAATACCGATCCCTGTTCAAGCCGGCATTAACTCCTCTCCTCAAGGCAAACCAAGGGGCTACGGCAAGAGCTGCCAACTCCTGTGAGCAGGCACAGCCCGAGCGTACGGGGCACTGCTCCCGACCGCATCTGAGGAAACCACCTGGGCACAGACAGCTGAGGGGATACATTTCATGAACGTACAACATGTATCTGCTGAAGAGATTTTTTTTTTCCCCTGTGTTACTTCCTGTTGTTCTGAGAGCTAATTTGGGCAGGCTGGTGTTTTTCCCCCTCTAACGTGTCATGGTAGAGTTGGTACAGAAAGGAAGTGTGTCATCTCTGCGGTTTCAGTTCTCTACTTAAACGGCGCGTCACTTCAGTTACAGATTTGCTTAAAAAATACCAGCATTGTCTAAACCTACTTGAACGGTTGCTTGCATCTTTGCACAAAGAAATTTTATTGTTAAAGGACTAAGCAGCTGGAACACGAATCTCTGACTACCTCTCGGCAAGGTAAGTGCGCATTTCCCTTCTCCTGCTCTAAGTTTCACTTCAAAGTTCCTCAGATTTAGCAGAAAATTATATGCAAAAGTATTTTAAAAGAAGTTCAAATCATTCAAAACCAGTAAAAATCTGTAAGAATATTATCTCCAACGGAATTAAGGAAGATGAAATAACCGTATTTTTAGTGATGTTAAAGGTTATCCATCACCAGAGTGCCAGGAGTCAGCGGTGAGTCGCTGCTCAGCTCCGTCGCTCCCAGGCACCAGCAGGAGACCCCCCAACACCGAGGCACGAAGGGCAGAACTGAAAAGACAAAGCCAGCTCTTCAATGACCAGTTCCTTTGCTCTCATGCTTTTAAGCGAAGCCTTTACCAACAGAAAAGCCCGTCAGGTCTGGAACGCCCCAGTTACCCCTGGAGGGAGCGGGCAGAAGGAGCGGCGCAGCTCCCGGACAGGGACAAGGAAAGCTGGAGTACGTCAGTGCCAGCAGACGCGGCTCGGTTCTGCAGGTCACGCAGAACCTGCACGGGAAATGGTTTCCTTCCAAAAAGAGGCTTTGCTGGCTTTGCTTTTTTTCCTTTTTAAAGTACGCTAAAGGCATCCTCCAGGCAACCTGTACCACAGAAAGATAAAACCCCTCCCGAGCGGCAGCTGATCACCGAGATGGTTTCTAATGTAACAATAAGAATGGAGCCTGATGTTATCTTCGGGGTGAACTGCAAAGTAAGAGATACTTTTGCTGCTCCTTAGCCAGTAAAGAGAAACACCCATCGTTTGTCCCCGGTTACATACCGGGCGTGTCACTTCTTTAATGATCCCCGAAGACCCCAGCAATACGAAGGACTGGGGTTTGGATTTTGCACGACAGGCAGGTTCACCCCTTGGATTTTTGGGAGCGAATAGATTAAGTTCTTTGGTAGGCACGCTAGCTTTTGACTATGATGAAAGTAAACACTGTCTGGAATATTTCAACATCACTTAACCTTACACCCATACAGAGAGGCTTGAACCTTGAAGGCAACAGTTTCAAGAACAAGTATTTATAAAAAACCGCACTGCTACTTTTGGTCATTCTCCACAGAACTTCTATTTGACCCAAAGGCAGTCTGTAACATTCAGAGGAAACATTTTGTTCTGTTAATAGAGACAGGTGAAAGAGCCACTGATGGGATCACAACCCTCAAACTCTGCCCACGTCTCATGGGTGCCAGCTGGCGAAGCAGCGGCAGCGAGGGTGCCCTGCTTGTCTCATTTGTCACTATTATTTTGAGGCTGTTATCTCCTATCAGACTGACCTAGAGATCAGTTCCCTGCTCTCCAGACCAATCCAAGAGGTACAAATTTGAATAGTACACAAATGTGAAACAGGACATGCTAATGGTATCATCTGCATCATTATCTCGGGCGTTTTAAAGAAAATGTCACAATCTGGAGCATGTTTGTGAGAAGCACATTTGTGATAAATAACCCTCTGTACCATAAAGCAGAAAAATTATCAAACAAAAAAATTTTTCTGGGCATTTATGAAATACTCCAGACAGCTGTGCTGAGAAACAGAAACAATTAGAAAAAGCTCCTGCTGTCACTTACAGGAACATTTTAGATGGCAGTTTTTCACTTGACCATCTTTACAGCATGGTGACACGTCCCACATCCAGGGGAACACAGGAAAGCAAGAAGCAGTAATCTGGAAACTCTACAGGGGTTTCTCCTTTCACTGTGTAAAAGCAGAAGTGACGAACCTCAAGTTGTAACCCAGACAGCTTCAAAGGGGAGGAATACCACGGAGGAGGAACTACCACGACATCTGCCTCTACGTCACCCAGTAGTTCGCAGGAAACACTTTCCTTTCTCGTTGCTCCATGTTCTTTTTCAATCTTCATAGATTTTCTATAAACCTCAAACTGTCAGAAGTCTGAGACAAGCTATTCTTTCAGAATTCCAAATACCTGAACTCTTCCTCCAGCATCCCCTAAAAATGAGGTCAAAGTTACGTATTTTTTTCATGAAAAAGGCTGCTGCCCACTATTCCCCGAGAAGTCTGATGTAAACCCCTAAGAACTAGCATTTGCTCAGCTAATACAATGATTTGTGTTTTTGCAGGTGACTAAATAGGAAGATGAAGACAAAGAGACACAGTAAACCACGCTTCCCCTTCCCTGCCGTGATGATCTTCTCTTTGTGTTTGCAAACAAGCGCAAACCAAACCCATCATCCCGGGGTCACAAATGGAACCTGGAATCCTACCAGCCACAACCTAACTGGAAGCCAGAACACAACAGAAGCCCACACAAATTCTCCTCTAAGCATCGATTTCAACAGCAAAATGACTGCTTCCGAAATGCAGACAAGTACCCTGCAACCCTTCCCTCCAACAACGGCCCAGAACCCAACACCGTCCCCCACCCGAAGGGCTGCTCCTGCCACCGCAGGACCCAGGAACAGCAGCAAACCCCAGAGCACAACGCCAGCAGAAACCTGTGAGGACAATAAGTCTCTCGTACTGATCTGCTTCATTATAATCACGGTACTTGTGCTCATCTGCACCTTCTTATTTCTGTCGACCGTCGTCATAGCAAACAAAATGGCATATCTCAAAAAAACACAGCGAGGAAAACGCAGGCCCCGGAGCAACGGCGATATTCTGGCTCCCAACAGCCTATGGCCAACGGCAGCAGGAACGTGGCAGAGGATGCCCAAGGAGACAGCTGGGGCTGAGATGACAATGCAGGACTTGGTATCAGGGAGAGATGCTGCGATCCAGAGGAAAACCAAAGATGAAAGTACCGAGAAACTCACTAAAGAAATAGACGATGAACAGGAAAACAAAGAAACAAAGCCACACAAACCCATTTTAACCAATTTTGTAATTGAGATTTAATTCACACTCGGGTAAAAAGTCATCTCTTGCCTTTCTTACGTCACTAAGATGAGGCAAAAACTTAGCTTTCAAATAACAACATGAATTTTAACACAGGGAAGATAAATTCAGATCTTGGGGTTTTTCTTTTTATGACAGAGTGGGAATGCTGTAGCAACCCGCAGATCTAGAAGGGAATACGATTGTAGCAAAGAGCTTTTGATAAATAGTGTCAAGACCGGTTTTACTCCTTTGACTATAAATCGTGGTGACAGGAGCTAAACAGGACAAAACAGAAGGACAGAGGTTTGCCCTTTCTCAAAGATCACTGGGAGGAAAAAGAAGAAAAGACCATCAGTCCGGCAAAAACCCCCTCCCGGGGGGCTGCCCAGGCACATCCAGGGTGCTGCTTTAAGAAACCACACCTCAGTCACAACTTTGAGGCAATTACTGAGTCAGGAACCAGTCTTTCTCAAAATGCCCTTTCAGCTTTTTCTGTCAAGAACTTCTTAAGCCAGTTCAATTGCTTTTGAACCAGACTGAGATTTGAATCATATTTATTGTGTTTTGACTTTGGGTATGAATATGTGGAATTTGTATCACATGTTAGACCCCGAGAACTATTTCCATTTGTTACCCCCAATAAACTAGCAACACCAGCTTTTCATTAACTTACGTGATACTATTTCTCTAAATCAAAATATAACAAAAAATATGACACAAGGCGTGTTGGAATATTATATTCCTGTAACCTTTGCAGAAGGTCAGTAAAGGTCTCTGATCAGTAGCTGTGATTTCCTGCATCACAGACACACCCCCACAGGTGAAGGAGCACCAGAGAAGCGAGATGATGGTATCACGGAAGCCAAGGGAGCACAAGATCTCAGAAAAGCAACTGCCCATGTCAAAGGTGGTGTGGGTAGGGTAAGGTCAGAAGCAGTTTCAAGTTTGGCCCAGAACTGGGAGTCACTAGAAAATAGATTCATTGGAGATGGGAACAGTCCCTCCCCCGGGAATCTGCCGTCAATCCCACGCTCAGACCCCCGAGCTCACAGGGAGGAGGCGCAGCACAGCCGAGAAGCAGAACGGGAGGACGGGGGGATGATGTCAGGCAGTCCTAAAACACGAGGAGAAAGACCAGGAGAAGAATCAGGGCAAACTGTGACAGATGGGTGGTGACAACCTGCAACTGAGAGGAGCTGAACCGAGAACATCTCCCACTGGAACAGAGCCGGGGGTGCTGCACTGCAGTTACCCCTCCTGTCCCCAACACCACCCCCAGCACAGGAGGCAACAGCAGGGGCTGGGCAAGCGCTAAAAGCAGAATCAGAGAGAGCAAACACGAGAATCTAGGCTGCTGTGAAACTGCTCACAGCTAGGAAGGAGACAGGACCAAACTGGGAGAGCGGGTCTGCACGAGGTCAGCCCGCCTGCACACAGGGACACCGGGTGTAACGGGTGAGCCAGCAGTGTCCCGAAAAGAGCAGGCAAAAAAGGAAAGAACCGCGATCGTATCAGTGGAAGGGAGGAAGGAAGCCCTGGAAGGAAAAAGAGCTGCCAGTGAGGTGGGAGCTGTGGCAAGAGACAGGCAGAGACGGTGGAGGCTGAAGAGAATGGGGATGAGATGAAGGACTCGCAGAAGAAACCACGAGTTACAGTGCGAGTACGGGAGCAGGACTGGTGCTTGCTGCAGGGGCAGGGAGAGTCCGAAAAAGAGAACTAGTGCAAGCAGAAGAGAGGCACAACAGGAAAAGCAGGAGGGGATGAAGAAGCTGCAGAAGGTTCTGGCAGTAGGTACTTGGAACAGCCAGAACACACTTTCAAAATGCCGTGAGGAGGGATCTGTGCGGGTTCTTTTTGCCAGGCAGCCTCTCTGGGCAGAAATGCTCACGGAGACAAAGGAAAGCAGCCTGGGTAATGCGTTACTGACAGCAGCGGGTACCAAAGCTGTGCAGGGTAACGTGGAGGGTGGGGGCAGGAGAAGGGGGAGGTCTGTAGGTATCTGCCTTTCAATGCAACTGCACAAATGAAGATGCGTGAGCACGCCAGCATCCTGCCATCAGTTACCTTTCTTCTATGACTCACTGTAACAAACCCAAGGTTGCTTTTCCACTAATGAGCATGACAGCACACCAAACCCACCTCTGAAATCAGATCAGCCAGATTCAAATCCAATCCAAACTTGCCTAATTTTTGACTCACACAGAACTAGAACTATTTTCAACAAAGACAGGCAAACAAGCATTTACTGATTTCTAAGTAACATGCACATACCAGACAAAAGCCACAAACATCTAAATATTTGAGTTTTGTAAAAACAACAGAGCTGAGGAGTTTGCTCATAAAGCAAACTCTGAGTAGGCTCTCGGCAATCTCGCTACTCGCTTCCTGTAGCAAGTGTTGGTAAACTTCCTCTTCAGCTGCAGAAACCTACTGCAACGTGAAACGAGCCATTTTAAGCTGCTTGACTTTCAGCACAGAGTCTGTCTTCCTACGGCTTCAAACAAAAAAGTGAGACGATGCTTGCTTGATAGAAGATAAACGCACAGGTAAGAGTCAACTTCAAAAGGCAATGGCTTAGTATTTGTAGTGTTTGGTTTGAATGGACCCGCACTGTGTACACAATGTGTATGTCCTGCCTTCAGGGTGCTTTACAGCTCTTGTTGAATGTTTGCATCTTAGAAGCACTAGGGTCTCAGACACATTCATCGATGTTGTTACGATGAATGGTCACGAACTCTACGTGGAAGTATTATTTGACTATATTTTGAAAGGAGGGGAGCAGAAGAAAATGAATTGGTTTTACCTGTTACAAGTCTCACAAAATTTAGATCATAATGTTCTCAAGAAACATTGATTTACTACTCACTGGGGTTTACACTGCTGCATCTGAAATTCAATTTTGCATATTTTTAAAATCACAAGATTTACACATATTCATTGCCCAGGAACAGCTTCACATGAGCAGCATCAGAGTAACTAATAAACCAGCTCAAACTGCATGAAAACAACTCCAGAGACAAAAATGCCGTATTGTGGAGGGGTTTGATGATGTTCCATACACAGAGACCTGAACTCTAAGCTGGGGAGGGGGGAACCTGGGTCACACCAACAGCTGAACATTAACATGATCTCCTTCACTACAAAAAGCGTTCCACGCACAGGAATTTATTTATAAAAGCAGTTTAACACTAGAACTCCGGCCCATTACAGCATCAGGATTTGGAAACTTCCTAAAAACTATTAACACTCTACCCTTAACTGCTGAAGGGAGGCAAGAGCAGGAAAGAGAAGTGTAAGAGAACTGTGAAGAGCCTTTTACTTAGGTCTGGGCTTACACCCATCCAAACAAGACCATTTTCTTTACTCCTGACAACCCTGCTTGTCAGTGCTGCTGCGAGTGTTTGGTCCTTTGCTCCAGGTCCGCAGCTATGTACGGGATTGGTAAATGTTGCTGGTTTGGAACACTCTCAGGACTCCTCTGCTGATGTCTTTTTCTGAGAAGGTGACAAATGGTAACAATAACCAAGACATTCTGTGCAACAAAGCCACTTAATTAGGATGGTCTTTGATCTTTAGAATGATTATTAAGTTGGAAATCTGCCTGTTTGTAAAGTCAGCAACAAACCTGCTGATTATTCAAATGGGAACAGACATGAAATTTTAAACAGTCTAATATTATTTTCACTACTACATTAACAGACAGTCGCCTGGTGTCAGTGCAGTGTAACTGTACAGCAAACAGGGTTTTCAAGCTGA
>NW_010106016.1:51836-52511 GCF_000699245.1 Pterocles gutturalis | reverse complement strand
GGAAGGACACACCTAAAGAGGGTGCAGGAAAATGGCCAGCAACCACGCAATGCTGCTTCTCCTCTATGGAGAAATCTGGACATCACTTTCTACAGCCATACCTCTAAACCCTTCCGTGAATAAAAGGAACGCGTACGCCAGCATCAGGAGCCCGGCAGAAGACAAAGCTCCTCTGTATCAACTGCAAGCAATGGGACCCAGTTTACACAAATCTGGGGAAGCACAGACGGCGACGACATCGCCTCAGTTCCCCAAAGCACAGGCAGAGCCCAGCGATGGAGGCTGGATAACGGCACTGATAATTGGCACCATTTTGATCAGTATGATAGTGGCCATTATGATAATTTGTGGAAATGCTGCAAGCGGCCCGCTCTGGTTGACTCAAACTGGGCCGGTCGTTCTCCGTTTGCAGATGGAGACACACCAGATGTCTTCATGGACTCTGACCAGGCGCCCAAACGTTCATCACTTGTATTTATGTTGCCTTGGAAACCGAAACAAGACACACACTTGCAGCATGATCCCATTGCATCAGAGAAGCCCTCCAGCGGCACCGCCAGCGATGAGAACAGCCCGCTGCCTCCGCCAGCACCGGACTGCTCCGAGGCCAGGGTCCCCCTTCCCAACACAGAAGCGACTCCAGCGCCCACCCCAGCAGCAGCAAGCTGTGCCCCC